>NC_137338.1:78268106-78500230 GCF_965287045.1 Carcharhinus amblyrhynchos
GGAAACTTTTACCCTGCTCTGAAAAAAAGTTTCTCGAAAGTTTTTTTCCTTTCCCCCCCCCCCACCTCCCCCCTTTCGGGTTTATACTTTTGCAAACTTTTTTTTCTTCTGTGTCCCCAGCCTCTGTTTTGCAAACCTTTTTTTGGGGGGGGTCCTAAAACTTTTAAACCCTTTGCAATCTTTCCACCCCTTCCACCCCCTCCCCCCCCCCCCGCAGCATTTTTATGTCGATTCTGCAGTCGTTTTTGTCTCAGTTGAAACTCACCGAGGCGGACTTGCTGGCCTGGACGGGATGCATCCAGGGCTCCGGTGTGATAGGAGAACCGCATCGTTTTGGACTGAAGAGGGGCCATTCGCTGCTCACTCGGCGGGGGGGAGTTCAGTAGAACGCTCCTGGGTCGGTTGAGTTGCATCTTTTTCACCCCCCCACTGATCTATTGCCCCCTCCTCCCTCCCCCCCCCAGAACACCAACTCCAGGCGAGCAATCCCAGCTACAGGATCCACACACTCCCTCCAACTTCCCAGGGATAAGAGAGTTCAGTCCAGTCGACCACCGAATGCCTTAAGCACCATCTCTTCCTCTCTGTCTCTGGGTATGCTTTCAGCACTGGTTTGGGTCTACCACCTCCTTATTTGTCTTCCATCTCTCTCTCTCTCTCTCTCCCTCTCAAACTTTTCCCAAATTTTCCCAACTTCCACAAGTGACGTCCTCTTGGATTGACAGCATCATCCTTCAGCCTTTCCCCCCCCCTCTCAAACAAAAACTGTTCTTTCCTGTCTGAGAACTGCACAGTCCTGGGCTTTAAAGGGATATCATCTCTCTGTTTTTGCTCTGTTCTGCACTGATTTCAGTCTCCGGTTTCAACCCTCCCATTATTAACCTTGCCTCCTTTTGTTTTCAGGGAATGTGGGCGTCGCTGGCTAGACCCCAGTGTTTCTCGGCCATCCCTCGGGAAGGGTGGTGGGCGAGCCGCCATCTTCAACCCGCTGCAGTCCCGTGTGGTGTAGGTACACCCACAGCGCTGTTAGGGAGGGAGCTCCAGGATTTTGAAGGAACGGCCGATATTATTTCCAAGTTGGGATGGTGTGTGTGCGTGTGGTGGTGGTGGCGGTGGTGGTGGTGGTGGTGGGGGCAAGTTAAATTTATTTATTACTTACAAGCCAGCTTACGTTAACGCTGCAATGAAGTCACTGTGAAACTCACCTGAGTCGCTACACTCCGGCGCCTGTTCGGGTCACGCTGAGGGAGAATTTAGCACCTAACCAGCACGTCTCTCGGACTGTGGGAGGAAACCGGAGCGCCCGGAGGAAACCCACGCAGACCCGGGGAGAATGTGCAGACTCCACACAGACAGTGAGCCAAGCCGGGAATCGAACCCTGATGCTGGGAGGCAGCAGTGCTAACCACTATGCTACCATGCCTTACAGGCGGTGGGTGTTCCCCATGGCATCTGCTGCCCTTGTCCTTCTAGGGGGGTAGAGGTGGTGGGTTTGGGTGGCGCTGTCGAAGGAGCCTTGGTGAGTCGCTGCAGTGCATCTTGTAGACGGTACACACTGCTGCCGCTGTGCGTCGGTGGGGGAGGGAGTGAATGTTGAGGGTGGGTGGTTAACGTGTCGATCGAGCGGGGGGGGTGGGGGGGGCTGCTTTGTCCCGGATGGTGTCGAGCTTCTCGAGTGTCGGAGCCGCGCTCATCCAGGCGAGTGGGAGAGTATTCCATCACACTCCTGACTTGTGCCTTGTAGATGGTGGACAGGCTTTGGGAGGGAGTCAGGAGGTGAGTTACTCTCCGCAGGATTCCCAGCCTCTGATCTGCTCTGGGAGCCACAGTATTTATATGGCTGGGTCCAGGTCAGTTTCTGGTCAATGGTAACCCCCAGGATGTTGGTGTGAGGGGTGTAGAGAAGAATTCAGCCAAGCTAAAATCATACAGTCACCGAGGTGTACAGCATGGAAACAGGCCCTTCAGTCCAACTTGTCCATGTCACCCAGTTTTAACCATTAAGCTAGTCCCAATTGCCTACGTTTGCCCCATATCCCTCTATACCCATTTAACTGTCCAAAAAAATAGAAAAGTGCAGAAAAGATTTACTAGGGTGCTACCGGGACTTGATGGTTTGAGTTATAAGGTAAGGCGGGATAAACTGGGACTTTTTTCTCTGGAGTGTAAGAGGCTGAGGGGTGATCTTATAGAGGTCTATAAAATAATGAGGGGCACAGATCAGCTCGATAGTCAATATCTTTTCCCAAAGGTAGGGAAGTCTAAAACTAGAGGGCAGAGGTTTAAGGTGAGAGGGGAGAGATACAAAAGTGTCCAGAGGGGCAATTTTTTCACACAGAGGGCGGTGAGTGTCTGGAACGAGCTGCCAGAGGTGGTAGTAGAGGCGGGTACAATTTTGTCTTTTAAAAAACATTTAGACAATTACGTGGGTAAGATGGGCACACAGGGATATGGGCCAAATGCGGGCAATTGGGACTAGTTTAGTGGTTTTAAAAAAAGGGTGTCATGGACAAGTTGGGCCAAAGGGCCTGTTTCCATGCTGTAAACCTCTATGACTCTATGGTCATTGAATGTCAAGGGGAGATGGTTAGATCCTCTCTTGTTGGCGATGGGCATTGCCTGGTGCTTGTGTGGGGTGAATGTTACTCTCCACTTGTCAGCCCGAGCCTGGATATTGTCCAGATCTGGCTGCATTTGGACACGGACTGCTTCAGGATCTGAGGAGTGGCGATCGATGCTGAACATTGTGCAGTTATCAGCGAACATCCCCACTTCTGACCTTATGATGGAGGGAAGGACATTGATGAAGCAGCTGAAGATGGCTGGGGCCTCGGACACGACCCTGAGGAACTCCTGCAGGGATGTCCTGGAGCTGAGATGATCGAACTCCAACCACCACAACCATCTTCCTTTGTGCCAGGAATGACTCCAAGCAGCGGAGAGTTTGTCTCCTGATTCCCACTGATTCCAGTTTCGCTCCTTGATGCCACACTCAGTCAAATGCAGCCTTGGTGTCAAGAACTGTCACTCCCACCTCTGGAATTCAGCTCTTTTGTCCATGTTTGAACCAAGGCTGTAATGAGGTCAAGAGCAGAGTGACCCTGGGCCAAACCCACACTGGGTGTCACTGAGCAGGTTATTGCAGAGTAAGTGCTGCTTGATAGCGCTGTCCATGTCTCCTTCCATCACTTTACTGATGATCGAGAGTAGACTGATGGGGTGGGAATTGGCCGGGTTGGATTGGTCCTGTCTCTTTTGGACGGGACATACCAGGGCAGATCACTGAAGGAGGAAGGGCATATTAGGGTGGGACACTTGTGTTTATCAATCAAAGCAGGGTTTACAAAACCAAGGAAGCCATGTTGAAGTTGGATACAACTTTGGTGAGGCCACAGCTAGAGCACTGAGCGCAGTTCTGGTCATCACACTATCGGAAAGATGTGATGGCAGTGGAGGGGCTGCAGAGGAGATCCACCAGGATGCTGCCTGGGATGGAGAAGTATGAAGAGAGTTTGGAGAGGCTTGGCTTGTTTTCATTGGAGCAGAGACGACTGAGGGGTGACCTGATCGAGGTGTATAAGATTACGAGGGACGCGGACAGAGTGGATAGGGAGCAGCTGTTCCCCTTAGTTGGAAGAGTCAGTCACAGGGGGACGTAGGTTTGAGGTGAGGGGGCAGGAGGTTTGCGGGGGGGATTGTGAGGAAACATTTTGTGGTGATGATCTGGAATGCGCTGCCTGGGAGGCCTCATAATCCTTTAAAAAGTACCTGGATGAGCACTTGGCGCATCAGAACATTCAGGACTATGGGCCAAGGGCTGGTAAATGGGACTAGGTGGGAGTTGGCAGAATTGATGGGCCGAAGGGCCTCTCCTGCACTGTGCGATTCTGTGAATTTTCCACAGTGCTGTGGGTGGATGCCAGTGTTGGAACGGTACTGGAAGAGCTTGTCTAGGGGAGTGTGGCAAGTTCTGGAGCACAAGTCTTCAGTACTATTGCCCGAATGTTTCCAGCTGCCTTTTCAGAGCCTCCGACCGTCTCTTGATGTCACCTGGAGTGAATCGAGTTGGCTGGAGACTGATTGGTATCTGAGAGGTTGGGGACCACCGGAGGAGACTGAGATGGATCATCCGCTCGGGCACTTCTGGCTGAAGGTCGCTGCGAACGCCTCAGACTTATTGTTTGTGGCAGTGCGCCGTCCATCTCTGAGGATGGGGATATTTGTGGGTTGTCCAGTGAGTTGTTTAATTGTCCAGCACCATTTATAACGTGTGTCTGTATGTGTTTGTGTGTGCGTCTGTATGTGTTTGTGTGTGCGTCTGTATGTGTTTGTGTGTGTGTGTGTGTGTGTGTGTGTGCGTGTCTGTATGCGTGTGTGAGAGAGACAGAGAGAACACTTGTGCACAAGTCAGTGTGTGCGCCTAAATTTTCTTTTACTCTTTGGTGGGGATGTGGGGCATCACTGAGCAAGACCCTAATTCAAAGATCATAGAGCCCTACAGTGCAGAAAGAGGCCCTTCGGCCCATCGAGTCTGCACCAAACACAATCCCACCCAGGCCCTACCCCCATATCCCTACATATTATACCCACTAATCCCTCTAACCTACACATCCCTGGACACTAAGGGACAATTTCTTAGCATGGCCAATCAACCTAACCCGCACATCTTTGGACTGTGGGAGGAAACCGGAGCACCCGGAGGAAACCCACGCAGACACGGGGAGAATGTGCAAACTCCATACAGACAGTGACCCGAGCCGGGAATCGAACCCAGGACCCTGGAGCTGTGAAGCAGCAGTGCTAACCCACCGTGCTACCATGCCGCCCCCTATTTGCCCCTTGAACGGGGCCTATCTCCGAGGGTGGTTCAGATCACATCGCCATGTGCCTGGGGTCTGGAGTCACATGTGGGCCAGACCAGGGTAAGGACAGCAGATTTCCTTTCCCCATAAAGTGGACACTAGTAATATCGATGATCATTTCATGGTCACCATTACTGAGACCGGCTTCATAATTCCTGATTTCATTTAAATTCCACCGGCTGCCCTTGGGGAATTGAACCCATGTCTCCCCCAAAGTGTTAGCCCTGAGTCTCTGGGTTAGTGACAAAGGGACTGTGAGAGAGAATGTGAGAATATTTATGTATGCGATAGTGAGAATTTGTGAGTGTGAGTGAGACTAAGTGCGTGTATAAGACTGCAGTTTGTCGGTACGTGTGTGTGTGACTGTATCACTGTGAATCAGTGTCTGTGTGTGTGTGTGTATATCAGCGTGAATAAGTGTGTGTGAGCGTGTGTGTAGGTGTCTGTGTGCGTGAGTGTATCAGTCTGAGTGTGTGTCAGTGTGAGTGCAACTGTGAATGTGCGTCAATTTGAGTGGATCAGTGTGAGTTTGTGTGTGTCAATCTGAGTGTGTGTGAATGTGTCAGTGTGTGAGTATTAATGTGAGTGTGTCAGTGTGTTTGTGAGTATGTGTGCCAGTGTGAGTGTGTCAGTGAGTGTGTGTGGGTCAGAGAGAGTGTCAGTGCGAGTGTGTGTCAGAGTGAGTGTGTGTGAGAGACTGTCAGTAGGAATGTGTCAGTGTGAGAGAGATAGTGTGTCAGTGTGACAGTGTTAATGTGTGTGTGTCAGTGTGAGAGAGAATATGTCAGTGTGAGAGTGTGCGAGAGTGTGTGTGTCATGGGAGTATGTGTGAGAGAGTGTGAGTGTGTGTGTGAGAAAGTGTGTCAGTGTGAGTGTGACAGTGTGTGTCAGTGGGAGTATGTGTCAGTGAGTGAGTGTGAGAGAGAGTGTGTCAGTGCGAGTGTGACAGGGAGTGTGTCAGTGCGAGTGTGACAGGGAGTGTGTCAGTGCGAGTGTGACAGTGTGAATGTGTGCGAGAGTGTGTGTGTCAGTGGGAGTATGTGTCAGTGAGTGAGTGTGTGAGAGAGTGTGACAGTGTGAATGTGTGTGAGGGTGTATGTGTCAGTGAGAGAGTGTGTGTGTGAGCGTGTGAGAGAGTGTCAGTGTGTGTGAGGGTGTGTGTGTCAGTGGGAGTATGTGTCAGTGAGTGAGTGTGAGTGTGTGAGAGAGTGTGTCAGTGTGAGTGTGACAGTGTGAGGGTGTGTGTGTCAGTGAGTGTGAGTGTGTGAGAGAGTGTGTCAGTGCGAGTGTGACAGTGTGAGGGTGTGTGTGTCAATGGGAGTATGTGTCAGTGAGTGTGAGAGAGTGTGACAGTGTGAGTGTGACAGTGTGAGCGGGGCGGGCTGGGGGTCACAGTGAGATCCCTCCTGCCTGTTCAGGGTGTGTGAATTGGAGCAGGGGCTGTTCCGGCGGGGAAGGGGTTAAGGAAGTGCGGAGCACATCCGGCAGAGCCAGTGTTTTCCACATGTTTTCCTGCCTGTCCCAGTGGGATGTTCGGCGAGCTCCGGCTGGGATATTTATTTCTGGGCCAGGCAGCTGGAACCGTGCCGGTCTGAAGCAGAATGCTGAAACATTAGCTGACCGCAGGGTCTGGTTAGAGATTCCTGAATTCCTCACAGGCCCTGGACGCAGCCGGGGAAACAGGGGCTGGATTATTCACCCACTCACTGTGGTCACTGACACCGTTTGTTTTTACTGACTGCTGCGAGCCAGGTCCACCCGCGGACCCTTCCCCACATCGAATATGCAGCCCCTCCCCCATAGAGACCCCCAGCCCCTCCCCCACATCGAACCCCCAGCCCCTCCCCCATAGAGACCCCCAGCCCCTCCCCCACATCGAACCCCCAGCCCCTCCCCCATAGAGACCCCCAGCCCCTCCCCCACATCGAACCCCCAACCCCTCCCCCATAGAGACCCCCAACCCCTCCCCCATAGAGACCCCCAGCCCCTCCCCCACATCGAACCCCCAGCCCCTCCCCCACATCGAACCCCCAGCCCCTCCCCCACATCGAACCCCCAGCCCCTCCCCCACATCGACCCCACACAGCCCCTCCCCCAATCGACCCCACACAGCCCCTCCCCCATAGAGACCCCCAGCCCCTCCCCCACATCGAACCCCCAGCCCCTCCCCCACATCGAACCCCCAGCCCCTCCCCCACATCGAACCCCCAGCCCCTCCCCACATCGAACCCCCAGCCCCTCCCCCACATCGACCCCACACAGCCCCTCCCCCAATCGACCCCACACAGCCCCTCCCCCAATCGACCCCACACAGCCCCTCCCCCAATCGACCCCACACAGCCCCTCCCCCACAGCGAACCCCCACATAGCCCCCACATCGACCCCACACAGCCCCTCCCCCACATCGACCCCACACAGCCCCTCCCCCATCGACCCCACACAGCCCCTCCCCCAATCGACCCCACACAGCCCCTCCCCCAATCGACCCCACACAGCCCCTCCCCCACATTGAACCCCCAGCCCCTCCCCCACATCGAACCCCCAGCCCCTCCCCCACATACCCCATACAGCCCCTCCCCCACATTGAACCCCACACAGCTCCTCCCCCATATTGAACCCCCAGCCCCTCCCCCACATCAACCCCCCACAGCCCCTCCCCCATATTGAACCCCCAGCCCCTGCCCCACATCGACCCCACACAGCCCCTCCCCCACATCGACCCCACACAGCCCCTCCCCCACATCGACCCCACACAGCCCCTCCCCCACATCGACCCCACACAGCCCCTCCCCCACATCGACCCCACACAGCCCCTCCCCCACATCGACCCCACACAGCCCCTCCCCCACATCGACCCCACACAGCCCCTCCCCCACATCGACCCCACATCGACCCCACACAGCCCCTCCCCCACATCGACCCCACACAGCCCCTCCCCCACATCGACCCCACACAGCCCCTTCCCCACATCGACCCCACACAGCCCCTCCCCCACATCGACCCCACACAGCCCCTCCCCCACATCGACCCCACACAGCCCCTCCCCCACATCGACCCCACACAGCCCCTCCCCCACATCGACCCCACACAGCCCCTCCCCCACATCGACCCCACACAGCCCCTCCCCCACATCGACCGACAGCCCATCCCCTCCCCCACATCGACCCCACACAGCCCCTCCCCCACATCGACCGACAGCCCATCCCCTCCCCCACATTGAACCCCTCAGCCCCTCCCCCTCATTGACCCCACACGGCCCCTCCCCCACATCAACCGACAGCCCCTCCCCGACATGAACCCCCCTCAGCCCCTCCCCCACATTGAACCCCTCAGCCCCTCCCCCACATTGTCCCCATACAGCCCCTGCCCCACATAGCCCATCCCCCACACAGCCCCTCCCCCACTCGCCCACTCCCCCACAAAGCACTTCTACCACACACCTCCTATCAGATGCCGAAATTTCCCTGGGTGGCCTCCAAGGAGAGAGGGGGTAAATCTGGAACAGCTATGCGACTGCAGGAGGCATCACCGCCAGATCCCTCAATGCAAATGAGTGTGGAAGGAGTGAGGTCTGTGTAGGGGTGGGGGTGGGGTGGTTGCATTATGGCCTGCATTTGTACAGAGGTCACTCATGCAGAGTTGCTAATCACGGCAGACAGGGGCTAACACTGACCCAGTGGGCCGAAGGGCCTGCTTCTGTGTTGGAAAACTCCACCTTCTCTGTGGTGTCTGGAACCAAAAGAGATGGGGGAGATACTAAATGGGTTTTTTGCATCCGTATTTACTGAGGGAACGGACGTGGAGTCTACGGAAATAGGGCAAACAGGTAGGGAGATCATGGAATCTTTACAGATTAAAGAGGAGGAGGCGCTGGCTGTCTTGAGGCAAATCAGAGTGGATAAATCCCCAGTACTGGACAGGGTATTCCCACGGACCTTGAGGGAGGTTGGTGTTGAACTTGCAGGGGCCCTGGGAGACATATTTAAAATGAGGTGCCGGATGATTGGAGGGTGCCTCATGTTGTTCTGTTGTTTAAAAAAGGTTCCAAAAGAAAATCCGGGAAATTATAGGCCAGTAAGTTTGACGTCGGTGGTGGGTAAGTTATTGGAAAGTGTGATAAGGGATAGGATCTACAAATATTTGGATAGACAGGGACTTATAAGGGAGAGTCAACATGCTTTGTGCGTGATAGGTCATGTTTGACCAATCTTAGAGTTTTTCGAGGAGGTTACCAGGAAAGTGGATGAAGGGAAGGCGGTGGATGTTGTCTACCTGGATTTTAGCAAGGCCTTTGATAAGGTCCCTCTGGGAGGTTAGTTAGGAAGGTTCAGTCGCTAGGTATATATAGGGAGGTAGTAAATTGGATTAGACATTGGCTCAATGGAAGAAGCCAGAGAGTGGTTGAGGAGGATTGCTTCTCTGAGTGGAGGCCTGTGACTTGTGGAGTGCCGCAGGGATGGGTGTTGGGTCCATTGTTGTTTGTCATCTATATCAATGATCTGGATGATAATGTGGTCAATTGGATCAGCAAATTTGCTGATGATACAAAGATTGGAGGTGTAGTGGACAGTGAGGAAGGTTTTCAAAGCTTGGAGAGGGATTTGGACCAACTAGAAAAATGGGCTGAAAAATGACAGATGGAGTTTAACGCAGACAAGTGTGAGGTATTGCACTTTGGAAGGACAAACCAAAGTAAAACGTACAGGGTAAATGGTAGGACTCTGAAGAGTGCTGTAGAACAGAGGAATCTGGGAATACAGGTACATAATTCCCTGAGAGTGACGTCACAGGTGGATAGGGTCATAAAGAGTGCTTTAGGTACACTGGCCTTTATAAATAGGAGTATCGAGTATAAAAGTTGGAATGTTATGGTAAGGTTATATAAGGCATTGGTGAGGCCAAATTTAGAGTATTGTGTACAGTTTTGGTCACCTAGTTACAGGAAGGATGTAAATAAGGTTGAAAGAGTGCAGAGAAGGTTCACAAGGATGTTGCCAGGACTTGAGAAGCTGAGTTACAGAGAGAGATTGAATAGGTTAGGACTTTATTCCCTGGAGCGTAGAAGAATGAGGGGAGATTTGATAGAGGTGTATAAGATTTTGATGGGTATCGATAGAGTGAATGCGAGCAGGCTTTTTCCACTGAGGCTAGGGGGAGAAAAAAACCAGAGGGCATGGGTTAAGGGCGAAAGGAGAAAAGTTTAAAGGGAATATTAGAGGGGGGCTTCTTCACACAGAGAGTGATGGGAGTGCGGAATGAGCTGCCGGATAAATGCGGGGTCACTTTTAACATTTAAGAAAAACTTGGACGGGTTCATGGATGAGAGGGGTGCGGAGGGATATGGTCCAAGTGAAGGTCAGTGGGACTAGGCAAAAGATGGTTCGGCACAGAGGCCAAAAGGCCTGTTTCTGAGCTGTAAATTTTCTGTGCTTTCTATGGTCTCTGAGGGAGTGCAGGATGTGACACCAGTTAGATACAGAGTAAAGCTCCCTCTACACTGTCTCCCATCAAGTACTCCCAAGTCAGGTACAGCACAGGGTTAGATACAGAGTAAAGCTCCCTCTACACTGTCCCCATCAAACACTCCCAGGACAGGGACAGCACAGGGTTAGATACAGAGTAAAGCTCCCTCTACACTGTCCCCATCAAACACTCCCAGGACAGGTACAGCACGGGGTTAGATACAGAGTAAAGCTCCTTCTACACTGTCCCCATCAAACACTCCCAGGACAGGTACAGCATGGGGTTAGATACAGAGTAAAGCTCCCTCTACACTGTCGCCCCCATCAAACACTCCCAGGACAGGTACAGCACAGGGTTAGATACAGAGTAAAGCTCCCTCTACACTGTCCCCCATCAAACACTCCCAGGACAGGTACAGCACAGGGTTAGATACAGAGTAAAGCTCTCTCTACACTGTCCCCATCAAACACTCCCAGGACAGGTACAGCACAGGGTTAGATACAGAGTAAAGCTCTCTCTACACTGTCCCCATCAAACACTCCCAGGACAGGTACAGCACGGGGTTAGATACAGAGTGACGCTCAGTCTGCGTTGACCCTGTGTGACTCTCTGTGTCTCAGAGAGGGACTGTGACAGCTGGTTGCTCGTTCTGAGAAGGCAGCCTGCGCGCTGGGATTCGAGCCAGTGGTGTGATGTGAAATGTCCGTGACCCCTGGCAGACCGCGCAGGGCACGGGGCTGTTCTTTGTGCGAGGTTGCACCTGCTGTGGGTGGGGATGTGTGGCGGGAGGGGGGGGGAGGGGTGTTCGGCGTGGGCTGAAGGGGATGCGGAGTCCATCAGCTGCCATCTTTGCACATGATTGTGCAATTTAGCATGGCAATCCACGGAATCAGCACGTTATTGTTATTCAGTCACAAGTAAGAGTTACATTAACACTGCAATGAAGTTACTGTGAAATTCTCCTAGTTTCCTTTGGACACTCAGGGGCAATTTAACATGGCCAATCCATCTAACCAGCACATCTTTTGACAGTAAGGGGCAATTTATTAGCATGACCAATTCCCCCAAAGCTGTACAACTTTGGACACCATGGGCCTGATTTTACCATTCTAAGTGCTGAATCTGGGTGCACTTGGAAACCTCAGGCACTCCCTTACGCACTCAGCCTGAAAAATAAATTGCAAATCTTAACTGCGTTGTGTCTTAGCGCGCCCCAGACGATCGGAGCTCTGAACTGCGCATGCGCAGTGGGAAAAAAACATTGAAAATCGCGCCGCTGTCACATCGCTCCCGGGCCGCAAAAAGCAGGAGCCCCCACAGACATCGCTCCCCACCCCCACAGACATCGCTCCCCACCCCCACATCACTCTCCCCCTTATCCATCCACCTTCCCCCGCTATCCAGACCGTTCGCAACCCCCTGTCCCCTTCCCCTCCCCACCGACGATCACCCATAGAGTGGCAGCGGTCCCCTCCACCCCTGCCCCCTCCCAACCAGAGATCCATCTGGCCACCTCCATAAGAACATAAGAAATAGGAGCAGGAGTGGGCCACCGAGCCCTTCGAGCCTGCCCCGCCACTCAATAAGATCATGGCTGATCTGGAATGGATCAGTTCCACTTTCCCGCTTTCTCCCCATAACCCTTAATCCCCTTGCCTACCAAAAACCTATCTACCCGTGACTTAAATATATTCAGTGAGGTAGCCTCCAGCACTTCAACGGGCAGAGAATTCCAGAGATTCACCACCCTTTGAGTGAAGAAGTTCCTCCTCAACTCTGATCTAAACTGCACCCCCCTTATTTTGAGGCTGTGCCCTCTAGTCCTGTTGTCCTTTCTAAGCGGGAAGAATCTCTCTACCTCTACCCTATCCATCCCCTTCATTATCTTATACGTCTCTGTAAGATCCCCCCTCATCCTTCTAAACTCCAACGAGTACAGACCCAGTCTATTCAATCTCTCCTCGTAGGCCAACCCCCTCATCTCCGGTATCAGCCTGGTGAACCTCCTCTGCACTCCCTCCAAGGCCAATATATCCTTTCGCAAATGCGGCGACCAAAACTGCCCACAGTACTCCAGCTGCGGCCTAACCCCAAGAGAAAGTTTGATTTCCCCCCCCCCCCGCCGCCCCACTAGACAACAATCTGGCCTCCCTTCTCCCTCACCCCCATCCATCAGAGATACATCTGACCCGCCTCCTCCTCCCTTCCCCCCCCCACCCCCGCCACCGGAAAATAATCTGGCCTCCCTCCTCCCCACACTGACCAGAGAATGATCTGACCCACCTCCTCCCTCCTCCTCCCCACCCCGCCGACCAGAGAATAAGCCTCCTCCCTCCCCTCACCTGAGTCAGAGAGCCGCTGGAAACGCTGAACCTACCTCTTCAGAAGCTGGAGCGCCCAGACAGACCTTTTGCCGAGCAGGTCAGTTTCGTGCCAAATCTGGACGGGCCACCGTGACGGTAACAGGGGGAAGTGCCGGTATGGTTGGCTGTTTTGGGTGCGAATCGGATCGCGGTTATTCCCAGGCCTCGGTGAAGTGGCCATCACCGAGATGCGGGCACGGATCGCGTGAATGGCCTCCCACCCGACGTTACCACGTTGAGTGCAGCGCAATGGTAAAATCAGGCCCTAAAGGGCAATTTTAGTCTGGCCAATCCATCTAACCCATGCATCTTTGGACTGTGGGAGGAAACCGGAGCACCCGGAGAAAACCCACACAGACATGGGGAGAATGTGCAGACTCTGCATAGACAGTGACCCGAGGTAGGAATGGAACCCGGGCCCATGGCGCTGGGAGGCCGCTAACCACTGAGTCACCCCCATAATCACACTCGTGCGCTGTGCCCCCAACCACTTGGAGTGGGCTCCCACCATCATTAAACCCATGAAGGACCCCGCCATGTCTATGTGTACACGCACCCACGGTCTGTCAGGCCTCTCCCATGGGTGTAGTGAGGCTGAGGGTGGGGGGTGGTTTGTGATTTCCTTGGCACGGGCCACACTGTTTCACCAGAGTTTGTGATGTCAGGCCACCAGAACGTAACCCCTAGCCAGCATCTTTATTTGTGGTATTCCGGGGTAGCCACTGTCCACAGACAGAACAAAGAAAATTACAGCACAGGAACAGGCCCTTTGGCCTTCCAAACCTGCACAACCATGCTGCCCAACTGAACTAAAACCTCCTACCCTTCCAGGGACCATATCCCTCCATTCCCATCCTACTCATGTATTTGTCAAGACGCCCCTTAAAACTCACTATCGTATCCACTTCCACCACCTCCCCCTGGCAGCCAGTTCCAGGCACCCACCTCCCTCTGTGTACAAAAACGTGCCTCGTACATCTCCTTTAAACCTTCTCCCTCGCACCTTAAACCTGTGCTCCCTAGTAATTGACTCTTCCACCCTGGGAAAAAGCTTCTGACTATCCACTCTGTCCATGCCTCTCATAATCTTGTAGACTCCTATCAGGTCACCCCTCAACCTCCGTCGCTCCAGTGAGAACAAACCAAGTTTCCCCAACCTCTCCTCACAGCTAATGCCCCCCAAATTGGGCAACATCCTGGTAAATCTTTTCTGTACCCTCTCCAAAGCCTCCGCGTCCTTCTGGTAGCGTGGCGACCGGAATTGAACACCATATTCCAACTGCGGCCTCACTTGTAGCTTCATTAATACTGGACATTGTTGTGAGGGGGCAGAACAATCTCTCGGGACCCCCACAGAAAGATCCTGTCCTCAACACAAAGTTCATCTTTCTTTAAAGAGATAGGGTTTCATTTCATTCTTGGAATTCCGCCCCCCCCCCCGCCCCCGTGTAGGATCATGTGCCTTATTTCGGATGAGGTTGGATCTTTTTGGGTCTAGGCCTTCCTGACACTGGCAAAGTCTCCAAAAAGTTACTGTTGTGAAGCCGAGTTTGTGAGCGTGGTCCCTTTAAAAGCTGGTTTTGTGTCAGCGCTTGAATGCTTAAACTGGATGCACACAGGGTATACAGACTGCAACACTGGTAACAAGGACCAAGCATCAGGGTTGCCTTGGTAACAGGCTTTTGAATTTTGATGGCCTATCAGGTACACAGCTCTCAGGAACCTATCAAATTTGAATTTGCCGTTGTTGACACCATTAGACCAATCCTGGTGCAGGAAAATTGATCAGATCATCAGGGTTATTGGTGGATGAGTCAGGGAAAGGCTGTGTAGATAGTTTGAGTCATGTTGAGATCAAAAAGGAGGAGCTATTGAGGGTCTTGAGAAATATTAAGTTAAACAAGTCCCCAGGACCTGATGGGATATACCTCAGAATACTGAGAGAGGCAAGGGAAGAAATTGCTGGGGCCTTGAGAGAAATCTTTGTATCCTCACTGGCTACAGGGAAGATTCCAAAGGATTGGAGAATAGTATTCCAGAGCTCGGTCCTCCCAACCAGGCAGCTGAAGGCATGGCCGACAATGGTGGAGCGATGGGCATTGAGGGATATTCGAATGGCCAGAATTGGAGGAGTTGCAGAGATCTCGGAGGGTTCATAGAATCATAAAGTTCCTACGCTGCAGAAGGAGGCCATTCAGCCCATCAAGCCTGCACCAACAACCAATCCCGCTCAGGCCCTATCCCTGTAACCCCCACATAAGAACGTAAGAACTAGGAGCAGGAGTGGGCCATCTGGCCCCTCGAGCCTGCTCCGCAATTCAATAAGATCATGGCTGATCTTTTCGTGGACTCAGCTCCACTTACCCGTCTGCTCATCATAACCCTAAATTCCTTTACTGTTCAAAAATTTATCTGTCCTTGCCTTAAAAACATTCAATGAGGCAGCCTCGACAGCTTGACTGGGCAGGGAACTCCGCAGATTCTCAACCCTTTGTGTGAAGAAGTTCCTCCTCAACTCTGTCCTAAATCTGCTTCCTCTTATTTTGAGGCTATGCCCCCGAGTTCTAGTTTCACCCACCAGTGGAAACAACTTCCCTGCTTCTATCTTATCTATTCCCTTCATAATCTTATATGTTTCTATAAGATCTCCCCTCATCCTTCTGAGTTTCAATGAGTATAGCCCCAGTCTACTCAGTCTCTCCTCATAAGCCAACGCTCTCAACTCCAGAATCAACCCAGTGAATCTCCTCTGCACCCCCTCCAGTGCCAATATATCCTTTCTCAAGTAAGGAGACCAAAACTGTACACAGTACTCCAGGTGTGGCCTCACCAGCACCTTATACAGCTGCAATATAACCTCTCTGTTTTTAAACTCCATCCCTCTCGCAATAAAGGACAAAATTCCATTTGCCTTCTTCATTACCTGCTGCAAACCAGCTCCTTGTGATTCTTACACAAGGACACCCAGGTCCCTCTGCACAGCAACATGCTGCAATTTTTTACCATTTAAATAATAGTCCATTTTGCTGTTATTCCGACCAAAATGGATGATCTCACATTTACCAACATTGTACTCCATCTGCCAGACCCTCGCCCACTCACTTAGACTATTTATATCCCTTTGCAGACTTTCAGTGTCCTCCGCATACTTTGGTCTCACCCATCTTAGTGTCATCTGTGAATTTTGACATACTACACTTGGTCCCCAACTCCAAATCATCGATGTCAATCATAAACAATAGTGGACCCAACACTGATCCCTGAGGCACACCACTAGTCACTGATCACCAACCAGAAAAACACCCATTTACCCCCACTCTTTGCGTTCTTTTGGTTAACCAACCCTCTATCAATGTTAATACATTACCTGTTACAACGTGCACCTTTATCTCATGTAGCAGTCTTTGGTGAGGCACCTTGTCAAATGCCTTCTGGAAGTCCAGATACGTCACATCCACAGGTTCCCCATTGTCCCACTGCACATGTAATGTTCTCAAAGAATTCCACCAAATTAGTCAAACATGACCTTCCCTTCATAAACCCATGTTGCACGTATTTACATCAATGTGGTGATTAGGGCGTTTTCACGGTAATGTCTTTGCAATTCTATCGGGTCTTGATGGATTGAGTTATAAGAAGAGGCTGGATAGACTAGGACTTTTTTCTCTGGAGTGTAGGAAGCTGAGAGGTGATCTGATAGAGGTCTATAAAATAATGAGGGGCACAGATCAGCTAGATAGTCAATATCTTTTCCCAAAGGTAGGGGAGTCTAAAACTATAGGGCATAGGTTTAAGGTGAGAGGGGAGAGATACAAAAGTGTCCAGAGGGGCAATTTTTTCACACAGAGGGTGGTGAGTGTCTGGAACAAGCTGTCAGAGGTAATAGTAGAGGCGGGTACAATTTTGTCTTTTACAAAGCCTTTAGACAGTTAGATGGGTAGGATGGGTATAGAGGGATATGGATCGGGCAATTGGGGCTAGCTTAGGGGTTTAAAGAAAAGGGCGGCATGGACAAGTTGGGCCGAAGGGCCTGTTTCCATGCTGTAAACCTCTACAACCAAGGTTAATGTAAGCCAACTTGTGACACCAATAAATTAATTCAATTTAACTGAATCTCCCTGGGGAAATTTAGCATGGCCAATCAACCTGACCTGCACATCTTTAAACTGAAACCCACAGAGACCTGGGGAAAATGTGCAAACTCCATACAGATAGTAACCCAAGGCCAGAATCAAATACAGGTTGTCGGGACTGAAGGAGGTTACAGAGATAGGGAGGGTTGTAGGGGCTGGAGGAGGTTACAGAGATAGGGAGGGTTGTAGGGACTGGAGGAGGTTACAGAGATAGGGAGGGTTGTAGGGACTGGAGGAGGTTACAGGGATAGGGAGGGTTGTAGGGACTGGAGGAAGTTACAGAGATGGGGAGGGTTGTAGGGGCTGGAGGAGGTTACAGGGATAGGGAGGGTTGTAGGGACTGGAGGAAGTTACAGAGATAGGGAGGGTTGTAGGGGCTGGAGGAGGTTACAGGGATAGGGAGGGTTGTAGGGACTGGAGGAAGTTACAGAGATGGGGGGCAGAACGGGCTTGGGATGACTGAAGCTACGGATAACAATTATGAGCTTTGCTGGGTTCAACACAGTGAAAGAGCTCCCCCCAGTGTCTTAGCTAGTACATGAAACTCCTTCTGCACTGTCCCCCATCAAACTCTCCCAGGATAGGTACAGCATGGGGTTAGATACAGAGTAAAGCTCCCTCTACACTGTCCCCATCAAACACTCCCAGGACAGGTACAGCACGGGGTTAGATACAGAGTGAAGCTCCCTCTACACTGTCCCCATCAAACACTCCCAGGACAAGTACAGCACGGGGTTAGATACAGAGTAAAGCTCCCGCTACACTGTCCCCATCAAACACTCCCAGGACAAGTACAGCACGGGGTTAGATACAGAGTAAAGCTCCCGCTACACTGTCCCCATCAAACACTCCCAGGACAAGTACAGCACGGGGTTAGATACAGAGTAAAGCTCCCTCTACACTGTCCCCATCAAACACTCCCAGGATAGGTACAGCATGGGGTTAGATACAGAGTAAAGCTCCCTCTGCACTGTCCCCATCAAACACTCCCAGGACAGGTACAGCACGGGGTTAGATACAGAGTAAAGCTCCCTCTACACTGTCCCCATCAAACACTCCCAGGACAAGTACAGCACGGGGTTAGATACAGAGTAAATCTCCCTCTACACTGTCCCCCATCAAACACTCCCAGGACAGGTACAGCACGGGGTTAGATACAGTGTCCTACTTGAGAATAACAGAAAGTTTCTCCACTAGTGATCATTTTCTCCCTGCTGTTACCACCGGCTTCTGTTTATTCTGGAGTCCTCCCAGCTCCACATTCGGCATGCACATACAAACCCCCAGTTCCTTTCCCCTCACGCTCTCCCCGTCACCCTGCCCACTTCATCCTCCTGCAGCGCACCCGAATCTCTAAATCCATTCGTGTCTCCGTTTCCACCACCCTCGCGGCCAGGATAGTCCCAGCTCATTCCCAGCCCACTCCCTTTCCTCCTCAGACACAGCCGCAGAAATGTTGATTTGATTTGATTTATTATTGTTACATCTATCAGTATACAGTGAAAAGTATTGCTTCTTGCGCACTATAGACAGAGCGTACTATTCATAGAGGAAGAAATGAGAGAGTGCAGAATGTAGTGTTACAGTCCTAGCTAGGGTGCAGAGAAAGATCAACTTAATGCAAGGTCGATCCATTCAAAAGTCTAACAGCAGCAGGGAAGAAGCTCTTCTTGAGTTGGCTGGAACGGGAAAAAGACTTCTGTGTCTTTTTCCTGAAGGAAGATGGAAGAGGGAATGTCCGGAGTACATGGGATTCTTAGTTATGCCGGCTGCTTTCCCGATGTAGCGGGAAGTATAGACAGAGTCAATGGATGGGAGGCTGGTTTGCATGATGGGTTGGGCTATATTCACGATCTTTTGTAGTTCCTTGCAGTCTTGAGCAGAGCAGGAGTCCATACCAAGCTGTGATACAACCAGAAACAAATGCTTTCTATGGTGCATGTGTAAAAGTTAGTGAGAGTCATAGCTGACATGCCAAATCTCCTTAGTCTTCTGAGAAAGTAGAGGCATTGGTGGGGCTTTCTTAACTATAGCATCAGCATGGTGGGGTGGACCAGGATAAGTTGTTAGTAGTGCATGAGGGCAGCCACACTCTGTCCCCCTCCAAGTTGTTCCTCATCTGTTGATTCTCACTGTCTTCGCTATAGTGACTACACCCCCCTCATCCAGGAATCACAAGCAATACACCTCTCAAGATGCAAAATTAACAGAGAAACTTTAAATCGTCACTTTAAATCAGATGAATTCTGGAACGATTTCTGATTCCAGTGTGATATTGTTGTCAGATACAACCAACATCACTCTCAGTGAACTTGTTCGCTGAAGACCTACGTTCTGCACCATCTACCAATTTCATATCATCCTGTAATGTGGCTCATTTATACATGCTCGAGGTAACATACATTCATACACAAGGAATTCACCCTCTGCAAGTGAGAGGTACATATCCAAGCCTTCATGCTTATGTTTGTGGGGTTAACTGGGAGCTTGGGGTTAGGGAGGGGGCGAATTGGTATCTGCTTCTGCATCACCTCTGCCCTCTCCATGGTAACTCCCCAGCCAAGAGTCAAGCATCAGTCTCTGAGAGTAAGCACGCAGGTACAGCAGGCAGTAAAGAAGGCAAATGGTATGTTGGTCTTCATAGAAAGAGGATTTGCGTATAGGGATAGGGATGTTTTACAGCACTTGTACTGGGCATTGGTGAGGCCACACCTGGAGTATTGTGTGCAGTTTTGGTCTCCTTACCTGAGGAAGGATGTCCTTGCTATAGAGAGAGTGCAGTGAAGGTTTACCAGGCTGATTCCTGGGATGGCAGGTCTGTCGTAT
Source organism: Carcharhinus amblyrhynchos (assembly GCF_965287045.1). Taxonomy (NCBI): domain Eukaryota; kingdom Metazoa; phylum Chordata; class Chondrichthyes; order Carcharhiniformes; family Carcharhinidae; genus Carcharhinus; species Carcharhinus amblyrhynchos. The sequence continues at coordinate 78,287,754 of NC_137338.1, forward strand.
GAAGAGAAACTAAGCCGGTTAGGATTATATTCACTGGAGTTTAGAAGAGTGAGAGGGGATCTTATAGAAGCTTATAAAATTCTAACAGGGTTAGACAGGATAGGTTCAGAAAGAATATCCCCAGTAGTGGGGGGAGCAGAACTAGGGGTCATAGTTTGAGGATAAGGGGTAAACCTTTTAGAACTGAGGGGAGGAGAAATTTCTTCACCCAGAGGGTGGTGAATGTGTGGCATTCACTCCCACAGAAAGTAATTGAGGCCAAAGCATTTTGTGATTTCAGGAAGAAATTAGATATAGCTCTTGTGGCTAAAGGGATCAAGGGATATGGAGGGAAGGGGGATCAGGATATTGAATTTGATGATTAACCATGATCATAATGAGTGGAAGAGCAGGATCAAAGGGCTGAATGGCCTGTACCTGCTCCTATTTTCTTTGAGTTGCCAAGCAATCAACATCTTTTTCTCCCGTAGCCTAAATGGTGGCCATTTCCTGAAATTTGGTATTCCTGGGTTTGTCCGGGTGAAGGCAAGGTGAGGAGGTTCTCTGCCCTTCCCAGTTCTGCACCATAGTGACACATGACTGTTAGTAAAACCCAGCCACTGGTTATTTTCCCAGGGCTATGACAAAGTCTCTGCGGATTACACTTGGAAGACTGTCATATTTGACCCTGATGTGAGCTTGATCCCACACCCATGTCGTTACCCAGGCTGCCTCTTAGCCCTGTCCTGTCTTTAAAAATAATCAGCTCCTGTTTCTGGGGCCTCTGGTGTTTGTGATATATAAATGATTTGGAGGAAAATGTAGGTGGCCTAATTAGTAAATTTGCAGATGATACAAAAATTGGGGGAGTAGCAGATAGTGAGGAAGATTGTCAGAGGCAACAGCAGGATATAAATCACCCGAGACCTGGGGCCAAATGACAGCAGATGGAACTTAATATGGACAAATGTGAGGTGATGCAATTTGGAAAGTCTACTGCGGAAGGAAAGTATATAGTAAATGGTAGAGCCTTTAGAAATATCAGTAAACAGAGGGATCTTGGCATGTAGATCCACAGTTCCCTGAAGGTGGTAACTCAGGTGGACAAGAAGGCATATGGCATGCTGACCTTCATTGGTCAGGCCATTGAGTTTGGGAATTGAAAAACCATGTTGCAGCTGTATAAGGCTTTGGTTAGGCTGCATTCTGGTCACCACACTGCCAGAAGGATGTTGATGCATTGGAAAGGTTGCTGAAGAGATTTACCAGGATGTTACCTGGTTTGGGGGGTATGGACGACGAAGAAAGGTTGAACAAACTTGGATTGTTTTCATTGGAGCGTCGGAGGATGAGGGGAGACCTGACAGAGGGCATGGAAACAGGCCCTTCAGCCCAACTTGTCCATGCCACCCTTTTTTTTTAAAACCCCTAAGCTAATCCCAATTGCCCACATTTGACCCATATCTCTCTATACCCATCTTACCCATGTAACTATCTAAGTGCTTTTTAAAAGACAAAATTGTACCCACCTCTACTACTGCCTCTGGCAGCTCATTCCAGACACTCACCACCCTCTGTGTGAAAAAATTGTCCCTCTGGACACTTTTGTATCTCTCCCCTCTCACCTTAAACCCATGCTCTCTAGTTTTAGACTTCCCTACCTTTGGGAAAAGATATTGACTATCTAGCTGATCGATGGTCCTCATTATTTTATAGACCTCTATAAGATCACCTCTCAGCTTCCTACACTCCAGAGAAAAAAGTCCCAGTCTATCCAGCCTCTCCTTATAACTCAATCCATCAAGTCCCGGTAGCATTCCAGTAAATCTTTTCTGCACTCTTTCTAGTTTAATAATATCCTTTCTATAATAGGGTGACCAGAATTGCACACAGTATTCCATACCTTACCAATGTCTTGTAGAAGTTTAACAAGACGTCCCAACTCCTGTATTCAATATTCTGACCGATGAAACCAAGCATGCCAAATGCCCTCTTCACCACTGTCACCTGTGACTCCAATTTCAAGGAGCTATGAACATGTACCCCAGATCTCTCTGACAGGCTCACCTACACTTCTCCAAATCTGGCCTCTCCAGCACCTCCCCCCCCACCCCGATTCCCATCTTTCCACCATTGGTGGCCGTGCCTTCAGCTGCCCCAACCCCCACTTCCCTCCTTAAACCTTTTCACTTCTTTCTCTCTCCTGCTTTAAGACGCTCATTAAAAACCAACCTCTTCGACTGAGCTTGTCACCTGTCCCTGTTATCTCCACACGGGGTGAAATCCTGTCTGTTTTCTGCTCTGTCCGGGGATGTTTCTCTGTGGTGAAGGTGCGGGATTCTTTTGGAGAGGATTTAAGACATGACACATGTTTTGAGGCATATTTATTGACATGGTTTATGTACAAACACACACACACACACACTGAATTGCACTTTCTCCCACACCCTCCTGTCCAGTTTTGAACACTGCTGTAAACGAAATTCAGACATCAGGATACATTCAGCACTCGAGACGTCAGTGGTTCCAAAAAGAATGTGTGGCGTTTACAATATTCACAATTAAAACTAAACGGAATACTGAAAGGCACTTGGAGACAGCAAAGTCTGACATGCAGCTCACCTGGACATGAAACCCACCCTCAACCACAGTGCCACACCTACCCAAGACAACCCCCGCCCCCCCCCCCCCCCCCCCACACTGTGGGCAGTGCCAGGCAGCCTGCAACTGGGTCAGTGTTCACATTCTTCCATCGCAGAAACGCCCCAGTGATTAAACGTTCCTGCGGCCTTAATCCACTGGGAACAAACAGGCCACAGGATCCCAACAGTGCAGAACGAGGCCATTCAGCCCATCGAGTCTACGGTGACTCTCTGAAAGAGCATCTTACCTAGGCCCATTCCCCCCACCCCTCCCTATCCCTGGAACCCCATACATTTATCATGGCCAATCCACCTAACCTACACATCTTTGGACACCAAGGAGCAATTTAACAGCACTACCTTCCCTCAGGGCCCAGCACACATTCCAGGCTGGGAGAAGCAGAAAATTCATGTCACCAGTTGGTTCGATCGATTGCAGCCATTTCTTAAACCTCCCAGGAATGCTGGTGGACACTGGGTTATTGGGGATGAGTACCCCCGGGGGTGTGAGTCAACAGCCCCCAGCCTGAGTGTCAGCGGGGCATGAGGAAGAGGTACAGATATATATATGTGTGAGAGAGAGAGAGAGAGAGAGAGGAAAACAAAGTGAGTTGGCAAGTGAGGCAGAGTTCGAGAATGGCACAATACGTGTGGGGATGGGTCTGTCACTGTGTAACGCTGGGGTACAGTACTGGTGGGGACAGGCCTGTCACTGTAACGCTGGGGTACAGTGCTGGTGGGGACGGGTCTGTCACTGTAACACTGGGGTACAGTACTGGTGGGGACGGGTCTGTCACTGTATAACACTGGGGTACAGTACTGGTGGGGACGGGTCTGTCACTGTATAACACTGGGGTACAGTACTGGTGGGGACAGGTCTGTCACTGTATAACACTGGGGTACAGTACTGGTGGGGATGGGTCTGTCACTGTATAACACTGGGGTACAGTACTGGTGGGGACGGGTCTGTCACTGTATAACACTGGGGTACAGTACTGGTGGGGACAGGTCTGTCACTGTATAACACTGGGGTACAGTACTGGTGGGGACGGGTCTGTCACTGTATAACACTGGGGTACAGTACTGGTGGGGACAGGTCTGTCACTGTATAACACTGGGGTACAGTACTGGTGGGGACGGGTCTGTCACTGTATAACACTGGGGTACAGTACTGGTGGGGACGGGTCTCACTAACACTGGGGTACAATACTGGTGGGGACGGGTCTGTCGCTGTATAACACTGGGTACAGTACTGGTGGGGACGGGTCTGTCACTGTATAACACTGGGTACAGTACTGGTGGGTCGGGTCTGTCGCTGAATAACACTGGGGTACAGTACTGGTGGGGACGGGTCTGTCGCTGAATAACATTGGGGTACAGTACTGGTGGGGACGGGTCTGTCGCTGCATAACACTGGGGTACAGTCCTGGTGGGGACGGGTCTGTCGCTGTATAACACTGGGGTACAGTACTGGTGGGGACGGGTCTGTCGCTGTATAACACTGGGATACAGTACTGGTGGGGACGGGTCTGTCGCTGTATAACACTGGGATACAGTACTGGTGGGGACGGGTCTGTCGCTGTATAACACTGAGGTACAGTACTGGTGGGGACGGGTCTGTCGCTGTATAACACTGGGGTACAGTACTGGTGGGGACGGGTCTGTCACTGTATAACACTGGGGGTACAGTACTGGTGGGGACGGGTCTGTTGCTGTATAACACTGGGGTACAGTACTGGTGGGGACGGGTCTGTCACTGTATAACACTGGGGGAATGGGTCTGCCAGCTTTATGGTAAAGTAATCTCCAAATCACTGAGGAGAACTCTCTCCCATCCCTCATCCTGCAGTGAGACCTTTACAACCACACGCTATAACCCGGGGAGTTGAACAACTCAATTTTAAAGATGACCCTCCCACAGTGCGGCACTCCCTCAGCACTGACCCTCCCACAGTGCGGCACTCCCTCAGCACTGACCCTCCCACAGTGCGGCACTCCCTCAGCACTGACCCTCCCACAGTGCGGCGCTCCCTCAGCACTGACCCTCCCACAGTGCGGCGCTCCCTCAGCACTGACCCACCCCACAGTGCGGCGCTCCCTCAGCACTGACCCTGCTGCAGCGCGGCGCTCCCTCAGCACTGACCCTCCCACAGTGCGGCGCTCCCTCAGCACTGACCCTCCCCACATTGTGGCGCTCCCTCAGCACTGACCCACCCCACAGTGCGGCGCTCCCTCAGCACTGACCCACCCACAGTGCGGCGCTCCCTCAGCACTGACCCTCCCCACAGTGCGGCGCTCCCTCAGCACCGACCGCCCCCACAGTGTGGCGCTCCCTCAGCACTGACCCTCCCACAGTGCGGCGCTCCCTCAGCACTGACCCTCCCCACAGTGCGGCGCTCCCTCAGCACTGACCCTCCCACAGTGCGGCGCTCCCTCTGCACTGACCCTCCCACAGTGCGGCATTCAGTGGGGAATCGGGATGAGTTGTGGACGGACACTGGGAGTGTGGAGGAGGAGGGGACAGTCATTGTTATCTGCTGAGGTTTACACAGTGCATACTTTCAACAATCTCAGGCTGCAGGGAGTGGTGAGGAGGGCATTTAGAGGGGAGGCTGTGATTTGAGGCCAAATCCAAAGCAAGCCTTGGAAAACCAGTGATGAGGAGAGGGGCAATGGGAGCACGATGAGAATGTCTGCACGCAGGCTGCACAACAATTAACTCAGTCTCTATTTAATTCAACTCTACTGCCTGATTCTTGATATAACCTTGAAATTTCAGGCCATTCCCCCAATTGAGCTCTTTACATGCTGCTCTGCTGCCTCACATTAAGGGTTAATGGTGATCTAGTCATTCAGAAATCCCAGCCGTTCACATATACAAGTCACAGAAGTTCATTTTTTTGCATTTTTTTTTAAAAACCTCGTACACATGATTACAATTCGACAAAAAAATCTCCGAGGCACTTTGGATATACGGTCCCCTCTCTTCCTCCCCCCACGCAGGTGCGCACACGCAGGCGTGCACACACACCATTTTGTCAGTGTTTGTAGTAAGCAGCACTCATTAGGTAAGGCAAGAGAGAGAGAACATAGCACATCGAGGTAACAGACCACAGAGAGACAGAGAGACTCAGACACGCACAGACACACACGCACAGACACACACGCAAGGCATACAGAGAGAGACAGACGGATAGACATCAGGCATACAGGGAGACAGACAGACACCAGGCAGAGGGAGAGAGACAGACAGACAAACAAACACAAGAGAGACAGGCAGACAGACAGACACCGGGCATCGAGAGAGAGAGAGAGAGAGACAGAGACAGATGGACAGACACACACCAGGCACACAGAGAGAGATAGACAGACACCAGGCAGAGAGAAAACAGACATATGGACACGAGAGAGACAGACAGACACCCACCAGGCATACAGAGATCAACAGACAGACAAATAGACACACACCAGGCATACAGAGAGAGAAAGATGGACAGACACACACCAGGCAGAGAGGGAGAGAGAAAGATGGATAGACACACACACCAGGCAGAGAGAGAGAGAGAAAGATGGATAGACACACACCAGGCAGAGAGAGAGAGAAAGATGGATAGACACACACCAGGCAGAAAGACAGAGAGAGACTGACAGACACAGACAGACACACACAAAACAATTGTGCAAGAATCACAGGCAAAGGTTTTGTGAAGGAACCTGCATGAAATTTAACAAAGTCCCGGCCTTCTGGCTATTGGCAAAAAGAACAAAACTACGTCCTCTGTCACTCAGTGGCGGCAGCAACAAGGCACTGGCAAACAGGAAGACGGAGAAACATCAACCTGTCAGCGGGCAGGCACTGGCATAGAGGGTCCACTGGAGCCCATACCCCTTCACCCCCACGCTCGAGTTAGGGAGGGGTGGTGGTGGTGGTGGTGGTGGTGGGGGGAGGAGAGGGGGAATTAAACACAGCAGCACGAGGAAGGTTTAACTATCACCAGAGACAGAGACGTACGGGGACGAAGCGAGAGGGAGAGACAAGATGTTATTGTCAGGTAATGTCGAGGAGGCTGGGGAGGCAGAGTAACGGGGAGGGGGGGTGGGGGTGAATATATTACATACACTGTATAGAAGATCGCCAGCCCACCCGGAAAGCTGACCTTAAGGCTACATGGTGAGAGGGCCAGTGACCCACTGGGCACTTGCTTACTCGTGGTTAAATTACTGCTCCCGCGACTTCCTGCACCCCCCCCAACACACCTCGCGCTCAATTCCTCCAAAATCTTCCTCCAAAATGCTCCCCCCGTATCCTGCGCCAGAGTGAAAAAAGAGGTGGGGAGCATCGTGATGGGGGAGAGGCAAAGGTATCTATGCCTCCTTTTGCTTAAAACAGTCCCGACTGCCCAGGTCGAGTCTTTCTGCATCAAGGGGGCACCCGATTGTTAAGTTAGTTATTGGGCATGGTCTCGCACCCCCCACCCTGGGCAGGGAAAGGACGAGGGAAATCAGCGTGGGAGCACAGAGTCCTACAGTGCAGAAGGTGGCCATTTGGCCCATCGAATCACAATCCCAACCGGATTCTATTCTCTTAACCCCACACACTTACCCTGCTCATCCCCCTAACACTAAGGGGGCGACTTAGCACGGCTGATCCACCTGGCCCGATCTTTCGGGCTGCGGAAGGAAACCGGAGCACCCGGAGGGAAACCCACGCGGACACGGGGAGAACTCCGCGCACACGCAGTGACCCGAGACCCGAGGAAGCGAAGCCGGGTCCCTGGCGCTGTGAGGGAGTAGTGCCAACCACTGTGCCACCCTACTTCCCACTTTCACTCCGGGTGCCGGGGAGGATATGGGTGAATCGATGACTGCAGCTGGGAAATAAACCGTATTTTAATTCCACCCCCCCCCCCACATCCCGCACACCACAGGCGGAGTTTTTGACTTGTTCTCCCTCGACGTACAATTAACTGGGAGCAGACGTCCACTACCGCATCCCCCACCCTCCGCTCCCCCAACAACAACCCCAAAAAGAATAACAAATGTCATTATCTTGGAGCACTGGCAGTCCCTTGCGGTTTTATTTTCTTTCTGAAGTGTTGGGAGGTGTCCCCGGGTTTTAAGCATGACTGGGGGACTGAGGGGGGGAGGCAGCAAGTGGCGGGGGGAGGTGGAGAAGAGTGGGCAAAAAAAGAGATGAAACCAAGTTGTTTCTGTCCTAGCCGAGGAAGGCTAACAGGACGGAGGAGGGTGAACGACGGCTGGGTGGAGAGCCGCGCGCAGCACGGCGTATCCTGTAGTGCCCCCCCCCCGGAATACTGACGGACACGTCCGGGAGCAGGAAAAAAAAGTGGGAGGAGACGATGGGCTCCCTGGAGATAGAAGAGAAAATTAAGACGTGTGCAAAGGTCGAGCCGCACGGGTTGGCTTGTTCGCTTGGCTGATTGTGTGGGTTTTCGTTTCAGGAGAAGGTTCTTGTTGGGGGGGGGGGGGGGGGGGGGTGGTGGGGGGCAGCAGGGTCAGGGAGGGGGAAGGTCTGGGCAGCCGCTGTGTTGACACCTGTCCCCGGTGCACCCTCTCCCCCCTGCACGACACATGGCCCCGTCCTCCGCTGTGTTCTGCAGGTGATGTTGAGCGATGGTGGTTGTTCCAAGTCATCGGTGGTGGGGAGGGGGGTCGTTCGAGGTGGGAGCGGAGAAGGAAGGCAGGGGGATTGATCTGGGAGCACAATCCCACACCCCACCCTGACCCACCACCTCCCTCGGTCCTCCCCTTCCCCCAGCTCAAATATTCTGCTGCTGTAAAAAGAACACAAAAAAAAAGGGGTAAAATTACTCAGATCGGCGACAGCGAGGAGAGCCACTCTAAACATCGACGCGGATGGGCGAACGGAAGCAGCTACATGAGGCAGGGGGAATGGGATCATCACCTCACACGGAGCAGGGTGGGGGATACCCAGAATGAGGGAGGGATGGAGGGGACTGAAGGAGGTTACAGAGAGAAAAGGGAGGGTGAAAATGAAGGTCAAGAAAGTAAAGAATTTAAGAGTCAGAGAGACTTCCATTTCCCCCGTGTCCTTCACCAGGTCAGGACGACTTGTATCCCCGACAGCCAATGGCGGGGGGTGTGGTTGAATAGCCATGGAAGCACAGCAAGATCCCACAAAGCGCTGAGTGAATGATGTTTAGCTGTCACCGATCACAGTGGGCTCGTGGGGTCTGACCGCCGCCAGGCAGCTGGTAGGTTTCTGAAGGGTCAGTGGTGTCCCCAATCCCACCACCACCACCCCACATCCTGGCCCGCTCTGCCACTGTCCCTGCTTACCTGCTGGCTGGTCCGGGCTGCTCGGGGCTTGTTCTTGGAGTGGCTCTTTGTCCGGCTGTAGCTGTGCCGGAGGTGCTCGGGTTTGGGGTCCTGGTCCTCGAGCCGCTGGGTCAGAGCCAGCTTCTGCTGGATGGCCATCCGCAGCAACGAGTTCAATGTCTTCTTCTCATCCTCCGCTGCTGCCAGCTGTCGCTGCATCTCATCCAGCTGTGTTACATACTGATCACATCTGGGGAGGGGGGGAAGGAGCAGACATAATGGGAGAATGTTAACGGTATTGCTCTCTGTGAATGGCCGTACCCATCAGCCCTCGATTACAACGCTTGTCGATGTGGCCAACAATATTCTCTGAGGTTCAATGTAGCCAACGCCCGCTGCCCTGTGCCACAAAGCAATGCCCCCCACTCTCACCACGTACCGCCTCCATTTCAAATCCAAATCCTCGTAATCTACGTCTGTAACCTCCTCCAGCCCTCCCCGTCTCTGTGACCTCCTCCAGCCCTCCCCGTCTCTGTGACCTCCTCCAGCCCTCCCCGTCTCCGTGACCTCCTCCAGCCCTCCCCGTCTCTGTGACCTCCTCCAGCCCTCCCCGTCTCTGTGACCTCCTCCAGCCCTCCCCGTCTCTGTGACCTCCTCCAGCCCTCCCCGTCTCTGTGACCTCCTCCAGCCCTCCCCGTCTCTGTGACCTCCTCCAGCCCTCCCCGTCTCTGTGACCTCCTCCAGCCCTCCCCGTCTCTGTGACCTCCTCCAGCCCTCCCCGTCTCTGTGACCTCCTCCAGCCCTCCCCGTCTCTGTGACCCCCTCCAGCCCTCCCTGTCTCTGTAACCCCCTCCAGCCCTCCTTGTCTCTGTCTCTCTCTGTGCTGCCCACAGGGCGGGTGGGAAAGAGATCAGTCTTTGATAGGGCACATGACAGGACCAGCATTTAACTGCCATGCAACCCCCTCCCCCCCCATACCCAATGAGGGGGTGACAGGGTGAGGAGAGGGGAACCATTTGGTCTACATTTTGATTTGGTCTACCATGAGACCAAGGTGGTGTACTCCCTTCCTGAATGGCTGCAGTCCATCTGGTTTGAGCTTCTGTCGCTGGCAGCCATTTCAGGGGAGGTTGTGAAGAATCTGGGGGTCTGGAGTAGGCCAGACTGGGGTAAGGACAGCAGATTTCCTTTTCCCCTAAAGGGGGCATTAGTGAACCAGGAGGGCTTTTACGACTATCGAAGATGGTTTCAGCCTCTCCCACAGCAAGCCTAGCTTTGCAAATCTGGGTCTTTATTTTTAATTAATCAATTCAATCCATTCCATTTAACTGATTCCCCACTCAACATACTCCTGCACTGCACTGCCTCAGAAACTGAACTGGGGACACAGCCACATAAATACTGTGGTTCCCAGAGCAGGTCAGAGGCTGGGAATCCTGCGGAGAGTAACTCACCTCCTGACTCCCCTCCCAAAGCCTGTCCACCATCTACAAGGCACAAGTCAGGAGTGTGATGGAATACTCTCCCACTCGCCTGGATGAGCGCGGCTCCGACAACACTCGAGAAGCTCGACACCATCCGGGACAAAGCAGCCCCCCCACCCCGCTCGATCGACACACTAACCACCCACCCTCGACACTCACTCCCTCCACCACCGACGCACAGCGGCAGCAGTGTGTACCGTCTACAAGATGCACTGCAGCGACTCACCAAGGCTCCTTCGACAGTGCCACCCAAACCCACCACCTCTACCCCCTAGAAGCACAAGGGCAGCAGAGACACACATACCCTGCCCCCTTCCTCCCTAACAGCACTGTGGGTGCACCTACACCACACAGGACTGCAGCGGGTTCAAGATGGCGGCTCATCCACCACCTTCTCGAGGGGGGCAATTATCTTAGAATTCCTACGGTGCAGAAAGAGGCCATTTGGCCCATCAAGTCTGCACCCACCACAATCTCACCCAGGCTCTATCCCCATAACCCCATTTATTTACCCTAACTGGTCCCCCTGACACTTGATTTAAACCCCCTCCCCTTTGACCTTCTCTGGTCTGAGTGGAGATCCCAGTCTCTCTCCACAGGAGACGGGAAGGTCGCGGGGTTGGGATAGGGCAGACTAACCTGCTGGCGAACATGGAGCGGAGAGAGGAGAAGGTGGCAGCGTCTTCCTTCAGCGCCTTCAGCTCGTTCCTCAGCTTCACCATGGTGTCAGATACCAGGCACTTCTCATTGTCGTACTTGCTTTTCAGGTTCGACAGAGCCACTTCTGCAGTCTGAGGAATGGGAGGGTGGCAGAAAATGGGGAGAGGGGGGTTGGAAAAGGTACATCACTGTTACTTCCTTCCTACCACACAGCACAACCTGTCACACTGAACAAGAATCCGGTTCTCCATGGCCACTGCAGCCACACAGGGGTTCATTCATTCACGAGGCCTGAGCATTGTGGGCAAGGCTCAGCATTATGCCCCCACCCCCCTCATCCCCAAGCCATATTGGCAAGCACTGCTGCCTCACAGCACCGGGGACCTGGGTTCCATTCCTTCCTCAGGTCATTGGCTGTGTAGAGTCTGCATGGGTTTCCTCCCACACTCCAAAGATGTGCAGGTTAGGTGGATCGGCAATGCTAAATTGCCCCAAGATGTGGAAGTTAGGTGGAGTGGCCATGCTAAATTGCCCCAAGATGTGGAAGTTAGGTGGAGTGGCCATGCTAAATTGCCCCAAGATGTGGAAGTTAGGTGGAGTGGCCATGCTAAATTGCCCCAAGATGTGGAAGTTAGGTGGAGTGGCCATGCTAAATTGCCCCAGGATGTGGAAGTTAGGTGGAGTGGCCATGCTAAATTGTCCCAAGATGTGCAGGTTAGGTGGAGTGACCATGGTCAACTTTCTCTTAGCGTACATGGTTAGAGTAGGGGATTGGGCCTGGGAAAGACGCTCTTTTGGAGAGTCGGTACAGACTCGATGGGCCAAATGGCCTTTCCTGCATTGCAGGGATTCTCTGATTCTCTTTGATTTTATGAATCTTGATGCATGAATGAGCATCTCTCTTGGGCCACTGCGGAGGGCAGGTTAAGGAGTCGCCCACATGACAGGAGCTGCATGTAGGCCAAACCAGGTGAAGGTGGCAGATTTCCCACACCTACCGGGCACGTGCGAAGCAGGTGGCACCATTTCAGAGGCTTGTCACCGATCTACTTAATCAATCAGATGTAAATACTCCCTCAGCTGCTGGTGGGGTGTTTTCCAAACTCTCTCCCATCATTGGCCCAGGACTCTGGGTTACTGGTTCAGTAATGTAACCATGAAGCTCCTGTACCCACATTTCTGGAATGGGCTTGCACATCTGGCTAGGTCTAGTCCTGCCAATTATTACTCTCTTCGCAAGGCAGTGTGACAGGGCAGAGTCTACATGGTGTTGTGAAAGGCAAATCGTGTCTAACTAATTTATCATTTGAGGACCTAACTAAGAGGGTGGATAGAGGGGAACCAGTAGATGTGGTGTATTTGGATTTTCAAAGGGTATTCTACAAGGTGCCACATAAAAAGCATGAGATGAGAGCTCAGAGTGACAGGGTGAAGATATTTGCATGGATAGATGATTGCCGACCAACTAACAGGAAGCAGAGAGTTAGGAAAACAGGACATTTTCAGGTTGGCAAACAGTGACCTGATGAGTGTCGGAGGGGTCAGGGCTGAGTCTCAACATTCACCATCTATAGTGATGTCTGGGACAAAGGGAGCAGCTGTATTGCAGTCAGATTTGCTGACAATATACTGAAGATTGGGAAAGAAAATTGTGAGGAGGATACGAAAGGTCTGTACAGGGATGTTGACGGGATAAGGGATGGCCAAAAGGTTTGGTGAGAGGGGTGTAACGTGGGAAAAATGTCCAGTTTAGCAGGACGAATAAAAAAAAAGCAGAGTATTGCTTCAATGGAGCAATACAAAACAGATAAGAGCACGGCAGAGGCAGAAAGAGACGCGCGCGCACACACACACACACACTGAGCAACTGAGAGCGACGCAATGCAGGGTGGCCCTCCTTACCTGTTTATTAGCCTTCAGGACGGTACGCAGTGTGGCTATCTGCTCCCGCTTGGTGCTGAGAAGCGATTTGAGTTTCAGCACCTCCTCGATCAGTGCCTCCTTGTCCTTGTCGATGCCCGGGGAGAGGAGCTGCAGAGCTGCCCTCTGCCGGGAGGCCTCCACCACGGCCTGCAGGTGTTTGATCTGACTGCGGATCACGGCGCTCAGGTTCAGGATGTTGAGGGGTTCCCGCTGGCTGTCCACAGCCTCGGGCACGGGGGAGGAAGGGAGCGAGCGTGGCGACAGGTCCCCCCCGCTGCTGCCGCCGCTGTCGGGTTCGGTGGGAGGCCTGCCGAAGAGGTCGGAGGAGCGCCGGCGGCGAAGGGGGGGCCCCGGCCGGCCCCGGGACCCCTTGACAAAGTCCAGCGTCACTCGGTTGGGCGTGACGTTGTTGCACAGACAGACGTGGTGGTAGAGGCCGGCCAGCTCCTCGCTCAGCGCCGCCAGCTCTTCGTGGGCGCGGCTCAGGCTGCCCTGCGAGTCCGATGCCACCTTGGCCACGGCTCGTAGCTCCTTCTGGAGCCGCGTGATGCACTCCTGGTCCTCCTGGCTACAACGGGCGTGCAGCTCAATGTTCTCCGTCAGCTCCTGGGATTCCCGCCTCCAGAGCTCTCGTTCCTCCACCAGCCGCCCCTCGCACGCCAGGTACCTGGCCTGCAGCTCCTGTAGCTCTGTCTTCAGCTGCCCAATCTCTGCCAGCGCCCCCTGGTACTGAGCCTCCAGGCCAGCCGATACGTCCCCCTCCACCACCGCCCCTCGGCAGTGAGCCTCCAGCCGCCTCTGCAGCTCCTGGACATCGGTCAGCAGGGACGCCTTCTCCCGCTCTGCCTAGGGAAGCACAGACACACACATATACGTCACTTCGAACCATTCCCCCTCCCCTCATTCCCCCTCTCCCCCCATTCATTAGGAAGCAGAGGCCATTCGGCCCCTTTCCGGCCACTGGGGCTGATCTCCCACACTCCGCACTGTTCTCAAGGCCAATAAGCAGGAAAGGAGGGCGACCCCGGACTGTGTCTGTCTATGTCTGTGTCTCTCTCTCTCTGACTCTTTCGAAGGAGCTTCAGCCCTCGATTTCACCCCCCACCTCACTGTCCCGAAAATCTCACCATCTCCTGTCTCGAATATACAGGCTAGATCTCGGGGCGGGCGGGGCGTCGAGGATTCCAAAGACCCTCAAAGAGATTCCTCCACATCTCAGTCCAAAGTGGCGACCTCCTCATCCGGAGACCCCCTTTCCCGCCTGCAATGGCAAAGCGCAGAAACCCTGGAGAGTCTGTGTACCTAAAAGGCATATTCAGCAAGGCAGCTTTAATATGCAAGATAACACTAGTGGGGAGGCAGTGGCATTGTCACTGGACCCAATCACCCCAGGATTAGTCACAGAATCCCCCCCCCACCGTACAGAAGGAGGCCATTTGCTCCATCGAGTCTGTACTGACTCCCCGACAGAGCCCATCCAATGTCCTATCCCTCTCACCTGCACATCTTTGGACACCAATTTAGCAAGGCCAATCCACCAAAGAGATTTGGAATCAAAAGTCTAACGTGACCACGAAACCACTGTCGATTGTCGTTAAAAAAAACCCCCATCCGGTTCACCAATTTCCCCTTTAGGGGAAAGGAAATCTGCCGTCCTTACCCCGGTCTGGCTTACCCATGACTCCACAGATCCCCAGCGATCCCCAATACCCTCTGTAATGGAGGGCAGTTAGGGATGGGCAATAAACACTGGACCAGCCAGAGAGGCTCGGGCCCTGTGGATGAGTCAAAATCCTGGACCATAGAACATAGAACCCTACAGCGCAGAAAGAGGCCCTTCGGCCCATCAAGTCTGCACAATCCCACCCAGGCCCTACCCCCGTTTCCCTACATATTAGACCCAATAATCTCTCTAACCTACGCATCCCGGGACACGAAGGGGCAATTTCTTAGCATGGCCAATCACCTAACCCGCACACCTTTGGACTGTGGGAGGAAACTGGAGTACCTGGAGGAAACCCACGCAGACACAGGGAGAATGTGCAAACTCCACACAGACAGTGACCTGAGCCAAGAATCGAACCCAGGACCCTGGAGCTGTGAAGCAGCAGTGCTAACCACTGTGCCACCGTGCTGCCCTCCCTAACAGCGCTGTGAGTGTACCTCCACCACACGGGATTGCAGCGGGTTCTAGATGATGGCTCACCCACCACCTTCACAAGGGGGCAATTAGGGATGGGTTTGAGAAGTTGAGTAAAATGTTAGAATAGTTCTCAGAGGTGAAAATACTGCACTATTCCTTTTAAAAGGTGATTTTTTTTCCCGAAAAATGCAAGTGTAGATAGAGTACCCAAAGTGAAACATTTGCACCGGAAGGCAAGACAGTAGCATTGGCAAGACAAGGCATTTGGGTTTTTTTTAAATTCAGCCCATCAATTTAAATCAGGCACTTGGATACCAGCAACCTATTAGATTTAAATTTGATGGTTTAGTAAACTGGGACCAATCCTGTTGTGGGAGATATCGATATGTTGTCACAGGTATAAAAGAAAGTAGGCAGTGGGACAAAAGGAGAGAGCAACTGCCACAGCTCATAGCTACTAGCTCAAAGCCTCATCTAGATAGTGAAGAAGACAGAACAATCAACGGAGAAGGCCTAAAAAGCTCCGGAAGACATCAAACCGGGTTATAATTTAAAGTGACTAAAATTCTATTTTTTGTCTTAATAAGTGGAATGGAAATTGAATTTGTCTAAACAGCATTCCATTGGAATAAAGTTTTATTGGGATTGTTAATAGTTTAGTTAACTTGCTCACTGTTACATAAATAAATAGTTGCTTGTTGATTTAAGAGATTGTCAAGGAATTATTTTGATTTAATCACAACAAGTTACTGAAGGGCAGATCGTACCACTTCACACTCATCTTTGAGTGGTTAGGTGTTATTTTCTCGGGGGTGGTGGGGGATTTACCTCCACTTGATAACAATGGACGATGAATGATGACCCAGCAGAGAGCGAGAGTGAGCCCCCCACCCTCCCCACCTCCCCCCCACTCAGCACCAGTACCTGGACCAGTTGCTGTTTCAGCTTCTGCATCTCGGAGAGGCTGAGCTCACTGAAGAGGTCGGAGACGAGGCCGGGAGCGGGCTGGAAGGCTTGGCCAGCCCGTGGGGTGGACACCTGGATGTCTCCGTTCAGCTGGCTGCAGGAGCCCTGCTGGTAGCCGCTGTCCAGCTCGTCCTGGCCGGCGCTGTCATCCAGCCGCAGTTCCTCGAAGTTGGCGTGCAGGTTGCAGACCGAGCTGCTGGAGTTGGCGTAGGCCGAGAGCTCCTTGCGCAGGACATTCTTCTGCTCGCGCTCAGTCCGCACCGTCTCCAGGGCCTCCTCCAACTGCCGCTCGACAATGTTCCTCAGGCGATTGGCCTCCTCCAGCTGGCTGTGCAGGATCTCAATGTCCTCCTCGCGCTGTTTCATTTCATGTTTCAACCCTTCAAACTCCACCTGAGAAAGGGAGAGAGGAAGAGAGGGAGGGAGAGAGGGGCAAACAGCATCAACTCAATCCCCAATCCCAGGCTCAATGAGCAACAGAGCAACGTACCGTCTCGCCTCACCTCAACATAAATCTGTGTCTCGGAGCACCCGTGCCCTCGGAGGGGTCAGGGCAGAGGGAGGGCCCGCGCCCTCGGAGGGGTCAGTGCCAACAGGCAGAGAGGGGGGAAAAAGGGGAACAGTGCGTGTGTGAGAGGGGGAGAGGGAAAGGGAGAGGGAGAGAAGGAGGGGGTGTGGGAGGGGGAGAGAGAGAGAGAGAGGGGGGCTGAGAACAACCAGGAAGAGACATAGGTGAGAAAAAGTGAGAAGTGTTGTACAGGGAGTGTTTTGAAACGTGCGCACAACTGGCCTGGATTAATCTTGGTTGGCCAAGAGGCAGGGGCAGAAACACAGGCACGAAACTGACGGGCCAAATGGCCTGTTTCTGGTGTTAACCTGTTCAACGTACCTGGTTCTCCCTGAGTGTGGAGACCAGTTTCTGCAGAGCGATGTTCTCCTCCTCGAGCTCGGTACAATCCTGGAGTTGCTGGCTCTCGCGCACCTTGGATTCCTTGATCTCATCCCTCAGCTGGCACTTCTCCAGTTCTAGATTCTCACAGAGCTGTCAACAAAGGAGGCGGCAGACAAAGCGGAGTTAAAACAGGTTCAATCAGACAGCGTCTGGCAGCAGCACTTTATAAAGCACAATCACACATCCCTGGCATAGTTCCCAGCAATCTCCTCCTGTTAACCTGCTCTGCTCCAAGGAGAACGCAGGGCTAAAAACAGAGAGGTGGAGTGTAATGTGGGAAGGTGTGCACTTTGGCAGGCTGTGGAACTCTGCGGTACAGAGGGCTCTAGGCATCCCGGTGCATGAATCACAAAAAGGTCATTGTGCAGATACAGGAAGTGTTTGGGAAGGCAAATGGTAATATTGTCCTTTATTGCAAGGGAGGGTGGGGGGTGGTGGTGGGTGGGGGTGGTGTGTGTGGAAATAGAGTATAAAATTTGGGAAGTCTTGCTCCAACTGTACGGTGTGTTAGTACTGCAAACAGTTCTGGTCTCCTTACCCTTACTTAAGGGGCAGGAATGAGGGCAAGTGGGAGCGGGCGAGCGCGACAGCGGGAAAAGGGAGCGGGCGAGCGCGACAGCGGGGAAAAGGGAGCGGGCGAGCGCGACAGCGGGGAAAAGGGAGCGGGCGAGCGCGACAGCGGGGAAAAGGGAGCGGGCGAGCGCGACAGCGGGGAAAAGGGAGCGGGCGAGCGCAGAGAATGAGTGCAATAAAAAACAGAGGGGGAGAGAGAGAGAGACTGGGTGGAAAAGATTGAGGAGAATGGTTCTGGGGATGAGGGGACTTCAACCCCCTGGATAGACTGGGAGAAGTTGGGAACATTCTCTTTGGGAGAAGAGGAGGTTGAGGGAGATTTGATCGAGGGGTTCAAAATCATGAGTTGGGGGGGGATTGGGGTCCAGGACAGAATAGAGAGGGAGAAACTGTTCCCGTTGGTGGGAGGGTGGGGAACCAGAGGGGGACACAGATGGGAGGTGATTGGAGAAAGAAGTGACGGAGACACGGGGAGAGAGTGTTTCACACAGCGAGTGGTTAGGATCTGGAAGGTGCTGCCTGAGAGTGTGGGGGAGGCAGGTTCCATCAAGCGTGTGAGACAGAGACACACGGGGAGAGCGTGGGGGGGTGGTGCGTGGAGAGAGAAAAAGAGAGGGGGGGGGGGAAGGGCAGGTCAGGGGGCCTCTTTCTGTGCTGTTGAATGGATGGTAACAATGAATCCTCACAAATCACGGAGACCGACACTGACACGTTCTGACAACATCTGTGTCGCCCAATTGTCCAATCGACAAACAAACCCTTTCAACAACTTGCCTTCGCTGAGAAGAATCATTACCCAGACAGCAACAGCCTGACGGTTACTGGGTGGTCATTAACAACTCTCCAGCAAGAACCGATGTGTGCACAGCAAGATCCCAGAGAGTCTAACTTGTCTTTTCAGTCAGGTTGGTTGATACGATAAATATCGGGCTTGCCGGACACCGTGAGACCCCTCGCCCCCGGGTAGCGGGTCCCACAAACTAGACCGAGTCTGAACTACACAGACACTCAGCAACTCCTCCCACTACACGTCATTCAGACCCTCCTGCCTCACAGCATCACTACCCCACTTAAAAACAATGATTTCTAGGCTTTTCTAAGTCTCCTTTAATCTTTTTGACGGCCGTGCCTTCAGCTGGCTGGGGGATTCCCCCAAGCACTGGAATTCTCTCCCGAGGTACATGCGCGTCTCTCTCCTCCTTCAAAACTGACCTCTTCAACCGAGCCTTAAGAACATAAGAACATAAGAAATAGGAGCAGGAGTAGGCCATCCAGCCCTTCGAGCCTGCCCCGACATTCAATAAGATCATGGCTGATCTGTCGTGGATCAGTTCCACTTTCCCGCCCTCTCCCATAACCCTTAATCCCCTCGCTTATCAAAAACCCATCAACCCGCGTCTTAAAAATATTTAGCGAGGCAGCCTCCACCACCTCAACGGGCAGAGAATTCCAGAGATTCACCACCCTTTGAGTGAAGAAGTTCCTCCTCAACTCCGTTCTAAACCGCCCCCCCTTTATCTTGAGGCTGTGCCCCCTAGTCCTACTGTCCTTTCTGAGCGGGAAGAGTCTCTCCACCTCTATCCTATCCATCCCATTCATCATCTTATACGTCTCAATGAGATCTCCCCTCATTCTTCTAAACTCCAACGGAGTACAAGCCTAGTTTATTCAGTCTCTCCTCATAGCTCAACCCCCTCAACTCCGGCATCAGCCTAGTAAACCTCCTCTGCACTCCCTCCAAGGCCAAAATATCCTTGCGTAAGTACGGCGACCAAAACTGCACA
Organism: Carcharhinus amblyrhynchos; assembly: GCF_965287045.1. Taxonomy (NCBI): domain Eukaryota; kingdom Metazoa; phylum Chordata; class Chondrichthyes; order Carcharhiniformes; family Carcharhinidae; genus Carcharhinus; species Carcharhinus amblyrhynchos. The sequence continues at coordinate 78,307,160 of NC_137338.1, forward strand.
CAGTACTCCAGCTGCGGCCTCACCAATGCCCTATACAGCCACAGCAAGACCTCCCTACTTTTATATTCAATCCCCCTCGCTATGAAGGCCAGCATCCCATTCGCCTTCCTGACCACCTGCTGCACCTGCAAGCTGGGTTTTTGCGACTCATGCACAAGGACCCCGAGGTCCCTCTGCACCGTCGCCTGCTGCAGCCTTCTATCAGCCTGTCCCTGATATCTCGATGGGCTGAATGGCCTCTGCCTGCACTGTACGGATTCTATGGTTCTATGATCTCATGTGGCCTGGGGTTAAATTCTGCCTGCTTTACACTGCAGTGATGGCGCCTTGGGGACGTTACTGGCACTATGTGAATGCACATCGTTTTGCACACACTGGATGAGCAGACGATTGCTGTCGCTGGCCAGCAGAGTGCACACAAGCCTCTCCTTCCTCCCAGACTGAGGAACACACGTCTCTGCTCTATGTGTGCGTGTGCACTTTGGCCTGAGGACAATTCGAGGCTGGCTGCTTCCAGCTCCAGACCCTCTGCAGCTTGGCTGCTGTGTGGCCAGGGCCCCTCACTCACAGACCCAGCCCGTTCCACTGGAGAACAGTACAAACTCTATCCCTCTCCATCCTGCAAATCCTTCGACACAGCTGGAAAACATCTCCTCAACATCAACCCCTCTTTCCCCATCACTCCCCTTCTGCTCCCCTCCCCGCTTCACTCATCCTCCTCTCTCCCCCTTCTCCCAGGTCGAGAGCGAGAAAGTATGGCCGGAATTTTACCGCTCGGCCCCACCATGGGAATCTGAGCTAGGCTGTAAAATCCCACCCCACGAGTGGATGTTTGTGAGTGCTTCCTCCACACTTGGGAGAGAGGGAAGCAATGTGGGAGGAGGCTCGTGTGCAGCCTAAACACCAACGCAAACCAGCTGGGTCCAATGGCCCCTTCCTCATGCTGGGTTTCCGGGCAAGGGGAGGCCACTCTGCGTGCTGGCCCTTTGATGGGGCAAATTCAGTCCACCCCATCTGTCCTCCCCCAGCTGCATGGCCAACTCCCCCTTTCCAATACCAGGGACAGGAACAGCTTTGGAAACCTGAGCGCTCCGACTCCCTGCTCCCCTGACAGAGACAAACATAGCCTCCATCCCTTGTTTCCTCCCTGCCCGAAAATCTCTGGCAATCTCCTGTCTCAAATACACCCGACACCCGTGCTTCCTCTGGGAGCGGGGGGGCTGAGAATTCCAGAAGATTCCTCTCCCTCGGAGCCAAGAGATTTTGCCTTGTCTCGGTCCAAAGTGGACGCCCCCTTATCAAAGATAAACCGTGCCACTTTCTGTCAAAGCTGGAAGCCCCGAGGCTGGGAGTCTTTCTGTGTTCGGTCTTAACTGACAAGCCGGTTAGTTAACAATCTCACGTGACTGTGGTTTCCTCAGCTTCCTGCTCTTTCCTTCCAGTCCAACACCTTGAGCTGTTTGCCACCAACTAGGTGCTAAACTTGAGTGTGAATTAACAAAGAGAGCAAACCCACAGTAGTATCTAACCACAAACAGGAACAGGAAGCAGCCATTTAGCCCCTCTCGAGTCTGTTACACAGGAACAGGAGGAGGCCATTCAGCCCCTCTCGGGGCCTGTTACACAGGAACAGGAGGAGGCCATTCAGCCCCTCTCGGGGCCTGTTACACAGGAGCAGGAGGAGGCCATTCAGCCCCTCTCGGGGCCTGTTACACAGGAGCAGGAGGAGGCCATTCAGCCCCTCTCGGGGGGCCTGTTACACAGGAACAGGAGGAGGCCATTCAGCCCCTCTCCAGCCTGTTACACAAGAACAGGAGGAGGCCATTCATCCCTTCTCGAGCCTGTTATTCTGGAACAGGAGGAGGCCATTCATCCCTTCTCAAGCCTGTTGTACTGGAACAGGAGGCAGGTCACCAAGCGAGGGATTCCTCTTTGGGGGACTTGGCCTGACTTCTTACAAAGGGAACATCCTCTGCAGTCAAAGGATGCTAATTGGTGGTCAATTCTGATTAGCTGAGGCGTTGTCATGGAGAAAGCAATGGAAAATGACAGAATACCAGGGAATTCAAAACAAAGGCGGGAGGCTTGAACTGATTCTTTTGTTTGCAGAGGACAGCTCCCTGTTTATGAATACAGGGCACCTTGAGCACGCATAAATGAGTCACATGACGAGCTGGACCGATGATCTTAAATTAGTTGTTAGTGTAGGTATTAGTGGACATGGAGTTCATAGAAACTGTGCAGTGCAGAAGGCCGCCATTCAGCCCATCAAGAACACACTGACAACAATCCCAATGAGATGTTAAGGGGTTAACATCCCATGAATCTCCTATGATCTTGGCCATTTGTAAAAAGGTTTTGCAAGCTGAGATCCTATCAATCCCGGGACAATAAGGGGCAATTTTAGCATGGCCAATCAACCTGTCCCACATATTTTTGGACTGTGGGAGGAAACCGGAGTACCCAGAGAAAGCCCACGCAGACATGGGGAGAATGTGCAAACTCCACACAGACAGTGACCCAAACCGGGAATCGAACGCGGGTCCCTGGCACCGTGAGGCAGCAGTGCTAACCACTGTGCTGCCCAGCGCACCCGTGACTGTCTAGCACACTCAGAGTTACTCAGCATGTGCTGCCTCATTGCAGAATCATATCAAACAGTGGACCTTTTGTTCTGGGCCTCAGAAAGGAATGAGAATGGCAGGAGGTTCTTTGTGGGACTGTAAATCGCTGGCGCGGGCACAGGGGCCTCGAGGGCATTGGGACAGTACCTTTTTCACCTCCTGCAGCTCGCCGTTCAGACGCTCGTTCTCAGAGAGGGTGTTGGTGAGCACTGTCTTGGTCTGTTTGCATTCCGCCTGCAGCTCCGCGATCTTGGTGGACAGGGCGCCCTCCTTCCGCGCCGCCTCCCGCAGCAGAGTCTCCTCCCTGGTTTCGCCATCCGCTGCCACTTTCTTCTGGTTGCTGCATGCATCTGCGAAGGCCTGCGGGGGGGCGGGGGGGGGGGGGGGGGGGGGGGTGGGTAGGAAAAACAAAACAAGGGAGACGTGATGAGAAATCAGCCGCCCGGTTAAATTGACGTGGATGGACGGTTTGCGGTGTGGGGAACGTCAGCACAGAAACACTACAACGCAGGTCACAAGACAAGGAGGCAACACTCGAGGTTATACAGAGCAGGGGAAGACCCATTCAGCCCCTTCCGAGCTTGTTGCACAGGCACAGGATGAGGCCACTCAGCCCTCTAGAGCCTGTAACACAAGACCAGGAGGAAGCCACTCAGCCCCTCTCTTGAATCTGTTACACGCGAACAGGAGGAGGCCATTCAGCCTCTTCTGAGTCTGTTACACAGGAACAGGAGGAGGCCATTCAGCCCCTCTCAAGCCTGTTACACAGGAACAGGAGGAGGCCATTCAGCCCCTCTCGAATCTGTTACACTGGAACAGGAGGCCATTCAACCCCTCAGGCCTGCTGCTGGCCCTTATTCAATACCATTGTGACTGATCTTCAGCCCAGACTCTGCTTTCCTTGCCCCAACCCACAGCCTTTGAAAATCTCACGCCCTCCATCTCAAATATAATTGGACAACCGAGTTTCCTGACCCTCGGGAGTGAAGAGATTGCATAAGAACATCAGAAATAGGAGCAGGAGTAGGCCATCTAGCCCTTCGAGCCTGCCCCGCCATTCAATAAGGTCATGGCTGATCTGTAGTGGCTCAGTTCCACTTTCCCGCTTTCTCCCCATAACCCTTAATTCCCTTGCCTACCAAAAACCTATCTACCCGTGTCTTAAATTTATTTAGCGAGGTAGCCTCCACCACTTCAACGGGCAGAGAATTCCAGAGATTCACCACCCTTTGAGTGAAGAAGGTCCTCCTCAACTCCGTTCTAAACTGCACCCCCCCCCTTATCTTGCTCCGTTCTAAACTGCCCCCCCCCGCCTTATCTTGCTCTGCTTTGGAGTCCAAAATGGCTGCTCCCTTATCCTGAGACACTCCCTCCTGCTCCAGATTCCCCAAGTGGGTGTGGGGGGAGAGACTGCCTCTCCCAGGGAAATCAGATACGTTTCTGTAACATCGCCTCTCATTTTTATAAACTCAATCTTTCTCCAGGAACGGGCCCAGTGAACCTTCTCTGAACAGGCTCCGACGTGGGTAGATCCCTCCTTCAGCAAGGTGGGCAGAACTGTACACGGCACTCCGAGTACAGCCCCACCAAAGCCTCAGAGTCTCGGCAGGGTGTCCCAATGCCCAACCGAATCTGGAGTTTTTCCCTGTGGGTTATGTACAAGGACACCCAAATCCCTCTGATTGCCAGGACTCTGGGTCTGGAAGGAATCAATATAATTGCTGGAATGTTGCTGGCGTAAGGACTGGGGCGGGGGCGATGACCTTTATGTTGTTGAAAACATCTTCGATCTTTGAGCCAGATGGTGCGAGGGAGTCAGGGAGTGATCCCCTTCACACATCTCTGCATCAGCCTCTCGTGTCTCAAAAGGGTGGGGGGGGGATATCCCCTCCCCGTTGTCACGTTCTGCCTCGGCTCCCGCCCAGCTCACTTTGCTCTTGGGCTAAACATCTGGCAGCTGTTTCGCAATGTTTCTGGATTCACAGTCTTAGCAATAATACCACTGGGTCCCCGCCTCACTGACTATATCTGCCGGATCCTCTGGCAATCCTCCTCACTCAATCTTTGTATCATTGGGATGACAGAGACCTGGGGCAGAGTTTTACAGCCTTGCTCGGGTGCGACCAGAAATCCACCCCCTCCCCCCAAACCAATTTACGTTACTGGAGCTTCACCCATGCCAATTCTGTGGCGGGAAGGTGGCAGAGTTCCGGCAGTGGCTGCAAGGTGACCAAGGATGGGAACTAAGCATTGAGGATATTCAGAGTTTAGGAAGGGTGAACAGGAAGGAAAAGGTGCGCGGAGTTGCATTGTCGATTAAAGAAGATATTGACACAACACTGAGGAAAGATTTTAGCATAGACGACGTGGAATGTTTATGGGTCGAGTTCAGAAACACCAAGGAGCAAAAAAAAAAATTCACAGGGGTGGTATACAGGCCAAACTGTAGTGGTAACGTTGGGGAAAGCATTAGACAGGAAATCAGAGGTGCATGTGTTATAGGAACAACTGTGAGGAGTTGAGGAGGAACTTCTTCACTCAAAGGGTGGTGAATCTCTGGAATTCTCTGCCCGTTGAAGTGGTGGAGGCTACCTCGCTAAATATATTTAAGTCACGGGTAGATAGGTTTCTGATAGACAAGGGAATTAAGGATTATGGGGAGAAAGCAGGAAAGTGGAACTGAGCCACTTCAGATCAGCCATGATCTTATTGAATGGCGGGGCAGGCTCGAGGAGCTAGATGGCCTACTCCTGCTCCTATTTCTTAAGTTCTTGTGTGATTACGGGCGATTTTAATCTGCAAATAGATTGGAAGAGTCAAATCAGTCACAGTACAATACAGGAGGAATTTCAGGAGTGCATACGGGATGGTTTTCTGGAGCAATTCGTTGAGGGACCAACAAGGGAGCAGGATATCTTGGACTGGGTGTTGTGCAATGAGAGAGGATTAGTTGGCAATTTCGTTGTGAGAGAACCCTTGGGGACGAGTGACCACAGTTGAATTCTTTGTCAAGGTGAATAGTGACGCAGTTGATTCTGAGCCCAAATCTCAGTAAAATATGATGGTACGAGGCATGAATTAGCCATGACGGACTGGGAAACGTTACTGAAAGGAAAGGCAGTGGACAGGCAATGGCAGACACTTAAAGAACAAATAGTGAACTCCAGAAGTTGTTTATCCCTGTTTAGCGCAAGAGAGAAAGGACTGAGGGGGGGAGGGGCGGTGGTGGTGGTGGATGGAGTGGAGACAGAGAGTGAGTGCGAGAGGGGGAGAGGGATCCCAGAGAGAGACAGAGAGGGAGAGAGGAGAGAGTAAAAGAGAGCACAGACATGGGGTTCCACGGAGGGAGGGAGAGGGGGGAGGGATTGGACAGGCATGGGGTCCTAGAGAGACATGGAGCCTAAGCAAGAGAGAGAGAAAAAAAAAAGGAGAAAGAGAGAGGGGAGAGATGACACAGGGTCTGAGACAGAGTGAGGGTAGACACAGGCTAAGAGAGACAGAGATTGAGGCAGACATTGCAGGTAGAAGTTACTGAGAATTTGCACTAACTGTGCTGCAACTCTCACACAGACAGTCCAAATACTTCTCAATGTCCCTGCCCCCGCCTCCAGCCTCTCCCGGAATTGAGGCGGTGTGAGTAATGCAGTTTACTATGGAGCTGTAATGTAATCTGCTTATCCATTCTTAAGTATGTTCCATTTATACTCCAGGGAGGCCTCAACCACTCCCTGTGGGAGCGACTTCCACATTTTCCCCACTCTGGGTGAAGGCCAATTCCTTTCCCCATTAGTGACCGTCGTAGATCGACCTGGGTGGACACGGCCGCCTACGCATCTGCTCTATGTTGACCCTACCTACAGGATATCTATATTATATGGAATCTAAAGGCACTTAGAAACACAAGGACTAATTAGGGGCAATCAACATGTCTGACAGTGGAAAATCATGTGTCATACATTTGATTGAGTTTTTTTTTGAAGGATTAACAAGAAGACAGATGAGGGCAGTTCCATCAATGTTGTCTAATGGACTCTGACAAGGTACTGCATGGTAGGTTGTTGCATAAGTGGGAGGTAGCCAATTGGATACAAAATTGACTTGATGACAGAAGCCAAAGGATGGTTGTAGAGAGTTTTTCAAACTGGAGACCTGCGGCTAATGTTGTGCCTCAGGGATCAGTGTTGTGTCCACTGTTATTTGTCATTTATATTAATGATTTGAATGAGAATATAGGGGGCATGGTTAGTAAGTTTGCAATTGATACCAAGATTGGTGGCATAGTGGACAGTGAAGAAAGTTATCTCCAACTGCAGTGGGATCTTGATCAATTGGGCCAGTGGGCTGACGAATGGCAGATGGAGTTTAATTTAGACAAACATGAGGTGATGCATTTTGGTGGATTGAACCAGGGCAGGACTCACTCAGTTATTGGTCAGGCGTTGGGGAGAGTTACAGAACAAGGAGATCTAGGAGTACATGTTCATAGCTCTTTGAAAGTGGAGTCACAGGTGGACACAGTGGTGAAGAAGGCATTTGGAATGCTTGGTTTCATCGGTCAGAACATTGAATACAGGAGTTGGGACATTTTGTTGAAGTTGTACAAGACATTGGTAAGGCCACACTTGGAATACTGTGTACAGTTCTGGTCACCCTATTATAGAAAGGATATTATTAAACTAGAAAAAATGCAGAAAAGATTTACTAGGATGCTACCAGGACTTGATGGATTGAGTTATAAGGAGAGGCTGGATAGACTGGGACATTTTTCTCTGGAGCGTAGGAGGCTGAGGGGTGATCTTATAGAGGTCTATAAAAGAATGAGGGGCACAGATCAATTAGATAGGGAAAGGTAGGGAAGTCTAAAACTAGAGGGCACAGGTTTAAGGTGAGAGGGGAGAGATACAGAAGTGTCCAGAAGGACAATTTTTTCACACAGAGGGTGGTGAGTGTCTGGAACAAGTTGTCAGAGATTGTAGTAAAGGCGGGTACAATTTTGTCTTTTAAAAAGCATTTGGACAGTTACATGGGTAAGATGTGTATAGAGGGATATGGGCCAAATGCGGGCAATTGGGATTAAAGAAAAACGGGCGGTGTGGACAAGTTGGGCCGAAGGGTCTGTTTCCATGCTGTAAACCTTTATGATCCTGATAGAAACCTTAGTCAGTCTATTAAAGTCCTCAATCAGGGTACCCTCAGCCTTCTCTTTTTCTAGCCAATAGTAATAGGCCTCTCAGTTCCAGGTTCCAGGTTCCATTGGCTGTGAATGTATGAATGCTCAGTGCAAAGTTCATACAATCCCTAGTGCAGAAAGAGACCATTCAGCCCATCGAGTCTGCACTGACCACAATCTCACCCTGGTCCTATCCCCACAACTCCACATATTTACCTTGCTGATCCCTCTGACACTTAAGAGGCAATTTAGCACGGCCAATCCACCTAACCAGCGCGTCTTTTGGACTGTGGGATTAAACTGGAGCACCCGGAGGAAACCCATCTGGATACAAGAAGAAGTGCAGACCCCACATAGACAGTGAACCACGGGTGGAATTGAACCCAGGTCCCTTGCGCTGTGAGGCAGCAGTGCTAACCACTGTGTGCCCGTTGCGCACTGGGGGAGAAATTCTGCACGTCAGCTGTGGGCACAAAAACCACACCAGCCTCAGGCACGAGAACCACGCCAGCCTCTCTCACTCCCACAGAGTGAGCTGTCTGAGCAACAGGCTGGACAACTGGTCCTGAAGATGGGCAGACAGGGTGTGTACACGATGCAGGGCGCGTACATGATGCAGGGCGCGTACACGACGTCATTTATTTTGAGATGGGGCGCACACAACCTCATTCCCAATGCACGCGTGTGCCTGTGCTCCAGATCACTCTGGGGCACATGCTCTGGGGTATAGGCAGCCGGGCACGGGCACACACAAACACTGGCACACACGCTCCCTCTGCGTGCAGACCCTGACACACAGGAAGCAGAGTAAACGGTGAGATTTAAAGAGGAAATCACAAGAGTTTCACAACAATGTGGCCCAGGTTTGTCTCTGACTCAACCCTAGAAATAAACAGATGCAGAGGGAGAGGGAGATTGGAGCCAGATTGCCCTGACTCACATCTGCCTGGCTCTGCAGCTGTGCCAATATCATGGACGTATTAATTTTCTCAATTAAAAACAGAACCACAACAGGACACAGTGTGCAAAAATAAAAAGAATGGGCTTGGTGTGGTAAATACCATTGGAACAGACAAACAGGCAGCACTGGAACTGAGATTTAGAGACACTGGCTAGTTTACACAGACAAGCCATTAGAATCATATGTCTAGATTTGCTTTGTGTGCGCGAATCCACAGTATAAATCAGCAGTAAACACCAGCAGCAGCGGAGGAGGAGGCCACTCAGCCCACTGTCTCTGTGATGACCCCTGTGAAAGAGCTATCGGCTGGAATTGTCTGGCCGCTCATGCTGGTGGGATTCTCTGGTCCCGCTGGCAGCGCATCCCTACCTGCGGGTTTCCCATCAGACCAGAAAATCCCACCGCTAGCAAACAAAGTGCCACCTTCCACGGGTGGGAAACATGCTGCTGGGAGGCCAGAGGAAATCGCCCATCTAATTAGCCCCACACTCTCTCTGCACCGTTCCCTGCTCTTACCCCCATTTTCCCTCTTCCGGTATCCCTCCCATTTCCAAGGGGGAAATCTACGGCACAGCGCCTTCCAGATCACAACAATAACTTAACAAATAAGTTTCCCCTCATTTTGATGCCTCCCCGTCCATCGATTCTCTTCAATCTGTGACCATCCCGCTCCCCATTACCCTGGGCCCTCTGGTTCCCGACCCTCCTGCCACTGGGGAAACACTTTCTCCTCATTCGCTCAATTGAAGCCCCCTCGTGATTAAATCCCCCCCTTAACCTTCTCAGTTCTAAAGCAGAACGATCCCAGTCTCTTTCTGCATGAATTGAAATCCCCTTATCCTCAGGGTACGTTCTGGGTAAATCCTCTCTCGCTCCCACCCCTCCTCTAGGCTGTGACATGCCCCCTAAGCCCAGAGCCGCTGAGATCGTACCGGTGGTTTACACAGCGCTATTACAACTTCCTTGTATTCTATTGCTAAACCTCAGAGTCTCAGGTGCCTTATAAACCGCCCCGTCTCGCTGCCAGAGATCTCGGTACGCACGCCACCTCCCTCTGCCCTTGTAAATATACAGCTAAACATTGATCCTGACCTAGGACTACTGATTATCACAGCACCTTACACATCTCCAGTCACCTCACACACACACTTCCACAGCTTCCTATCTTCCCACATGTAAACACGGTGGCTAAAAACATCCAGCAACCAAACTGCACAGCAAGATCCCACACAGCAATGAGATTGGTTATTGAAAGGAGAGTGGGCCTCAATTAGCGTGTGTGTGTGTGTGTGAGAGAGAGAGAGAGAACGAGAGACAAAGTCTGAGTTCAGAGTGCAGCCTCAGCCCCGCCCTCATTGTCTCATACCCCCAGAGCGCTCCCTCCGGCTGTCCCCACGCTGCCTCGCTCCCTCCCTCCATCTGCCCCGCACTCCCACAGTGCCCTCCCTCCACTCCACACTCTCCCTCCGTCTGCCCCACGAGCCTCCAGTTCACCCCACACTCCCTCAGCGCCCTCCTCCATCTCAGCGCCCCACCCCTCCCCCTCAAATGCAGAATTTTAATAGGGAAGGAGTAAGAGAGAGAAAGTTCAGCAGAATGTGTGTGAAAGGTTGCTGTTCTAAGGGGATGATCTGTTCCCCGTGGCGTGTACAGAATGTCACTATGTGAGCGTGTGAGTGGTGTGTGTGTGTGAGAGAGAGAGAGAAAGAGAGAGTGTGTGTGTGTGTGTGACAGAGAGACTGTGTGTGCGTGTGTGTGTATGTGTGTGTGTGTGTGTGTGTGTGTGAGTGTGCACGTGGGGTAGTGGGGGCAGCTGTGAGCTACCACCGTATCACCGCCTGCAGCTGCTGTCTGAAGCCTGGGAGGACAGGCTGCTGCCCTGCAGGACACGCCCTGTCCCAGTCAGCAGGGTGAGGTTACAAGCCCCCTACCCCAGAGAGATCATATGCCAATATTACCCTCCCCTCCCCCAGCCCAGGGGAGTGCCGCACCAAGAAGGGTTCGCCCACACCCACGCACCCACCACCCGCTCCCCCCCCCACCCCGCCTCCCGAGGGAGGGCCGCAGAGTCAGGAATGGGGGCATCAGGTGGAAGGATGTCTCGTAGACACGGAGTAGGGCGAAGGGCACGTCACGGCGCAGGAGCGCGAGTCACAGCGGCGTTAGGGACTGTGAAAATTTGCATGGGGCTGATTATAAAGTGAGAGGAAGAAAGGCTCACTCGGCGAACACAGAGGGGGAAGAGCAGTTAACAGAATACTTCCTCATTCAGGGGGTAGAGTTCAGTTTAAACGAGGAACAGGGGAGACGACTGATTGTATCAAGTATTAATCACCCTGTACGGTAACAACATTGAGGAATCGCTAGTTAAGCACATGACGGTCTGATAAATAGAGACAGCTGCAGCACTCTGGGTGTCCTCTGTGCCCACTGGGCACCGCAGGGGCTGGGCTGGATGGTTCAGCTCCCTCATCATTGAGGGTAAGGATATACATAGAGCCTCCTTCTCCTAACCATCTTCAGCTGCTTCATCAACGACCTTCCCTCCATCATAAGGTCAGAAGTGGGGATGTTCGCTGATGTCTGCACAATGTTCAGCACCATTCGTCACTCCTCAGATCCTGAAGCAGCCCGTGTCCAAATGCAGCAAGACCTGGACAAGATCCAGGCTCGGGCTGACAAGTGCAGGGTAACATTCACCCCACACAAGCACCAGGCAATGCCCATCTCCAACAAGAGAGGATCTAACCATCTCCCCTTGACATTCAATGGCATTCCTATCGCTGAATCCACCCCCCCGCACTATCAACATCCTGGGGGTTACCATTGAGCAGAAACTGAACTGGACCCAGCCATATGAATACTGTGGCTCCCAGAGCAGGTCAGAGGCTGGGAATCCTGCGGAGAGTAACTCACCTCCTGACTCCCCCCAAAGCCTGTCCACCATTTACAAGGCACAAGTCAGGAGTGTGATGGAATATTCCCCCACTCGCCTGGATGAGCGTGGCCCTGACAACATTCGAGAAGCTCAACACCATCTGGGACAAAGCAGCACCACTCTCCCCCCTCCCCCCCCCCACCGCCCCCCACTTGATCGACACGCTAACCACCCATCCTCAACATTCACTCCATCCGCCACTGATGCACAGCGGCAGCAGTGTGTACCATTTACAAGATGCACTGCAGCAACTCACCAAGGCTCCTTCGATAGCGCCACCTAAACCCGCCACCTCTCCACATCCACCCTGTCAAACCCTCCTGAGGATCTGATATGTCTCAAGAAGGTCACCTCTCATTCTTCTAAACTCCCAGTGAGTACAGACCCAACGACTCAAGCTCTGTTCGCAAGAAACACCCTCCTCACCCAGGATCAACCGAGTGAACCTTCTTTGGACTGTCTCCAATGCCAATATATCTTTCCTTTGCTCAGGAGATCTAAACTGTTCACAGGTGGGGTCTCACTATTGTACTAAATGACCAAACCTCTACAATGCTTTGAGGTTTGAGAATCCTGAAGATTCACAATCCTCAGAGTGAAGAGATTACATTTATTTATTAGTCCCAGTCCTCTTAACAATCGACACGCTGCAGGCTAAGAGCAGAGACAATTCTGAAAGGTTATAGGAGAGTGTGGTCTTTGGAGGGGGGTCTGTTTGATTCAGAGGAGCTGTGTGGAAGGGAGGTGGGGTCAGTTAAAGTAGTGAGGACGATAACTATTGCATCTTGGAAGAGGAAAAGATTGGAAGCGGCAGAAGATCCCAACAGTTGCATGTGAACAGAAGAAATGTGAACAATCGTAGGCCATTCGGCCCCTCAATCCTCCATTCAATAAGTTCATGGTCGACCTGTTTGTTTCAAATTCCACACTCCCACCTACCCCTGATTCTTTTACCTATCTAGAATCAATCTCCCTTCGCCTTTGCGCGGGTTTATGCTAGTTCGTCAAGTCTGATATTTTCCTTAACTTCTTAGGGAATGTCCAGTTTTTTATCCTTCCTGCCAAAGTGAACATCCTTACGTTTTCCCACATTGTACTCCATCCGCAGGTATTTAAACAGATGGTGCACCCTCCCTTTAGAATTTGTCTTCACAGCAGGAATACGCTTATTCTGAGTCTTTGGAAATATCTCCATAAATGTCTGACACTGGCTCTCCATTGATCTATCCCCTAGCCTAGTATCCCAGCTCACTTCAGCTCCCCCAATTTTGATGTCTAGAACAAAGAACAAAGAACAACCCAGCACGGGAAACAGGCCCTTCGGCCCAACGAGCCCGCGCCGCCGCATCGCCCTACACCTATTCTACCCTGCATGTCTACGAATGGGACCCTACTCAGTCAGATTCAGGGAAGAAATAGTGTCAATTTGGTGGAAACCAATTAGCCTAAGAGCACATCTTTGTCTACATAGATGCGTTTATCTGTTTGAAATACTAGTCTTAGTCCCACTCTTCTTCCTTCCAAACTGGATGTAAACTTCAATCATGTTGTGATTGCTGCTACTCAGGGGTGGCTTTACTCTGTTAAAGTTTATTTAGCGGTGTCACAAGTAGGCTTACATTAACACTGTAACGATGTTACTGTGAAAATCCCCTAGTCACCACCCCTGTTCGGGTAACACTGAGGGGGAATTTAGCATGGCCAATTCACCTAAACCAGCACATCTTTCGGGCTGTGGAAGGAAACCAGAGCACCCGGTGGAAACCCACGCAGGCACGGGGAGAACGTGCAGACTCTGCACTGACAGTGACCCAAGCCGGGGACGGAACCCTGGATCCCTGGCGCCGTGAGGCAGCTGCCAAAATGGCTGGAACTTCAAATAACATTTGGGGTGGCACAGTGGTTAGCACTGCTGCCTCAGCGCCAGGCACCCGGGCTTGATTCTGGCCTTGGGTCACTGTCTGTGTGGAATCTGCACATTCTCCCTGTGTCGGCATGGGTTTCTTCCAGGTGCGCTGGTTTCCTCCCACACTCCAAAGATGTGCAGATTAGGTGGATTGGCCATGCTAAATTGCTTCTTAGTAACAGGGAGATTTGCAGAGGTTATGGGAATAGGACCTGGGTGAGGTAGACTCGATGGGCCGCATGGCCTCATTTTCGCTGTAGGATTCTTTGAATATTACACCGAGAAAGAGAAATTTATTCTAAACAATACAAATGTTAATATTAAATTCAATTACTTAAAAAGAAAATCCACAGTCTGGAGGCTAGGGGAATGGGAATTCTATAGATTGGTGGCTGTTGATGTTAAAGAGAGGGGACCTCAGTTCACGTGGTGTGAGGCTGGAGGAAGCTAGGAGCATTCCCCTCAAAGCAGAGAAGGTTAGGAGTAGGGGGGAGGGGGGGAAAAGAGAGAGATTTAATCGCGGAGTTTGCAATTGCACGGGGAGGGTGGTTTCGACTGAGTAAAACGAGGAGAAAGTATCGCCAGTGACTGAAGCGTCGATAACCAGAGGGGACACCGAAGGAACGCAGTCGACTTGTTGTCATTGCCCCAGCCCTGCCACTTAGATACATTCCACCCCAACCCCCACACCCTTCCCCCCTCCACATCGAGGTCAGTATTTAAAAACTCTGTGACCAGCCTGAATGAGTACGCCTCTACAGTAACTGACTTCATTGGTAAGTGTAGAAACCGTGTGCTAAAGAAGCAAATCTGTGTGATCCCCAACTAGAAACCACGGATGAACAGGGATATCCACTGCTTGCTGAAGTTCAGGTCTGAGGCGTTCAAGTAAGGTGACAATGACCTATACGAGAAAGCCAGGTATGATCTAAAAAGATGCCAAAAGACAGTACCGGACCAAGCTAGAGTCCCAGGCCAGCCACACAGACCCCTGCCGTCCATGGCAAGGTCTGCAAAACATAACAGGCTACAAGATGAAGGCGTGTAAATCGTCGGCTCCAACGCACCCCTCCCTGATGAGTTCAAAGCATTCTACAACCTCCTTGAGCAAGAGATCAGCAAGAGCATGCCCTCCACCCTGGATGAACCTGTATCTGGGGTCACCATTGCAGATGTCAGAGCAGCTTTGTTGAAAGTCAAGCCACGGAAAGTGACAGGCCCGGATGGGGTACTTGGATGTGCACTCAGATCCTGCGTGGATCAGCTGGCGGAGGTATTCACAGATATCTTCAAACTCTCTTTACAACAATCTGAGGTCCCTGTCTGCTTCAAGAAGATGACCATCATCCCAGTACCAAAGAGAAACCAAGCAGCGTGCCTTAATGACTAACGGCTGGTGGTTCTGACATCCATCATTACTAAGTGCTTTGAAAGGTTAGTCATGGCACGAATCAATTCCAGCCTCCCAGACTGCCTGGATCCACTACAGTTTGCCTATCGCTGCAATGGGTCCATAGCAGACACCATCTCCCTGTACTCAACCCTGGAACACCTAGATAACAGGGACACCTATGTCAGACTCCTATTTATTGACTACAGCTCAGCCTTCAACACTATCATTCCCACGAAACCCATCTCCAAACTCCGTGCCTGGGCCTCGGCACTTCCCTCTGTGGCTGGATCCTGAACTTCCGAACTCACAGACCACAATCAGTAAGGACAGGCAACAACACCTCCTCCACGATCATCCTCAACACCGGTGCTTCACAAGGCTGTGTTCTCAACCCCCTACTATATTCCTTATACACCTATAACCAAATTCCCCTCCAAGTCGATTTTCAAGTTAGCTGACGACATTATCATAGTGGGTTGGATCTCAAACAGTGATGAGACAGAGTACAAGAATGAGATAGAGAATCTGGTGAACTGGTGTGGCAACAATAATCTCTCCCTCAATGTCAACAAAATGAAGGAGATTGTCATTGACTTCAGGAAGCGTAAAGGAGAACGTGCCCCTGTCTACATCAACAGGGATGCAGTAGAAAGGGTTGACAGCTTCAAGTTTTCAGGTGTCCAGATCACCAACAACCTGTCCCGTTTACCGCCCCATGCAGACACTATAGTTAAGAAAGCCCCACCAATGCCTCTATTTTCTCAGAAGACTAAAGAAATCTGGCACGTCGCGATGACTGTCACCAACTTTTACAGATGCACCAAAGAAAGCATTTTTCAGGTTGTATCACAGCTCTGCCCAAGACCACAAGGAACTATAGAAGATCATTAATGTAGCCCAATCCATCACTCAAACCAGCTTCCCATCCATTGACTGTCTGCACTTCCTTCTGACTTGGCAAAGCAGCCACTGTAATTAAGGACCCCACGCACCCCGGACATTCTCTCTTCCACCTTCGGGAAAAAGATATAAAAGTCGGAGGTCACGTACCAACTGACTCAAGAACAGCTTCTTCCCTGCTGCTGTCAGACTTTTGACTGAACTTACCTTGCATTGAGTTGATCTTTCTCTACACTCTAGCTATGACTGTAACACTACATTCTCCACTCTCTCGTTCACTTCTCTGTGAACGGTATGCTTTGTACAGCGCGCAAGAAACAATACTTTTCACTGTACGTTAATACGTGTGACAATAACAAATCAAATTGTGAAACAATCATCCTATGACCTTGAATGAACAGATTTTAATCAACTGGCAAAAGAGGCGATGGAGACACAACGAGAAGGTTTTTCAAACAGCAAGTGATTAGAAACAGGAGGAGGCCATTCGACCCTTCGAGCTTGCTCCACCATTCATTATGGTCATCCAACTCAATATCCTAATCCCACCTTCCCCCCCATATCCTTTGATCCCCTTCACCCCCAAGTGTTGCAACTAACTGCTCCTTCACAACATTCAATGTTTTGGCCTTAACTCCTTCCTGTGGTAGTGAATTCCGCAGGCTCACCGCTCTCTGGGTGAAGAAATTTCTCCTCATCTCTGTCCTAAATGGTTTCCCCCGTATCCACAGACTGTGACCCCTGGTTCTGGACACCCCGACCATTGAGAATATCCTCCCTGCACCTACCCTGTCCAGTCCTGTTAGAATTGTATAAATCTCTATGAGATTCCCCCCTCATTCATCTGAACTCCAGCAAATACAATCCTAACCTAGTCAATTTCTCCTCATACATCAGTCCCGCCGTCCCCGGAATCAGCCTAGTAAACCTACTTTACACTCCCTCTTGGATCCTTCCTTGGATAAGGAGACCAAAACTGCACACGATATTCCAGGTGTGGCCTCACCAAGGCCCTGTATAATCGCAACAACACATCCCTGTTCCTGTACTCGAACCCTCTCACAATGAAGGCCAGTGTACCATTTGCCTTCTTTACTGCCTGCTGTCTCTGCCTCCTTACCTTCAGCGACTGGTGCACGAGGACACCCAGGTCCCACTGCACACTCCCCCTCTCCCAATTTACAGCCATTCAGAAAATAATCTGCCTTCCTGTTTTTGCATCTAAAGTGGATAAGCTCACATTTATTCAAGTAGGATCTGGAAGGCGCTGCCTGAGGGAGCGCGGAGGAGATAGTTTCAAACGAGGCTTCCCAAAAGGTGAACTGGGGGACGTTTAATCAAAGGGGAGAACCTGGTGGGGATCTGGGGGGTGGAGTTGGCTGTTGGAGCACGGTGACATGGATGGGGCTAAAACAAGTGTCGTGGGCAGATTTCACAACACTGTAGAAAGGGCAGGTAGCTTGGGAATCTGTGAATCGGCGTTGCTGTTTATGTGCCCCGTTCACTCCAGGTCCCTGATGTACCGTGCCCGCAGTTGTGTCACAGGATCTCACAGCCCTGCACAGCGGTATTCGGCCCATCAGCGGGCTAGCTCCTTCAAAAGAGCTCTCCATTCAGTCCCACGCTTTCCTCCCATTCCTTCCCCCGCCACCGACTCTCCCCACCCCACAACCCTGCAAATATTTCCCCTGCACGGATTTCTCCAATGGCCACCCTTTCCTGGGTGAATCTGCTCCCACTGCCCTCTCTGGCAGCACCCCCCAGATCACAACAACTCGCTGCGTCAACAACAAAATACTTCCTCCTCTGGTTCCTTTACTGATTCTCTTCAATGCGTGTGTGTGTGTCTGTGTCTGTGTCCTGATGCCCCCACCCTCCTGCCGCTGGGGAAATATTTTCTCCTCATTCACTCGATCGAAGTCCCCTCATGATAGTGACGGCCTTGATTAAATCACCCCCCCCGCCCCTCCCAACCTTCTCTACTCTAAAGGAGGATGGTCCCAGCTTCTCCCAGCCACTCTCTTTCTCTCTGCACGAGCTGAAATCTCCTCATCAATGAGAATGTTCTGGGCAGCACGGAGGCTTCACAGCACCAGGGTCCTGGGTTCAATTCCCAGCTTGGCTCACTGACTGTGCAGAATTTGCATGTTCTCCCCATGTCTGCCTGGGTTTCCTCCAGGTGCTCCGGTTTCCACCCACAATCTGAAAGACTTGCAGGTTAGAACCATTAGCCTTGCTAAACTCTCCTCTGTGTACCCGAACTGGTGCTGAGGTGTGGCGACTAGGGGATTTTCACAGTAACTTCATTGCAGTGTTAATTAATATAAGCCTACTTGCGACAATATTGAATAAGTTTGAAAGCAACAGACTCCCTGAGGCCTGAACATTCTTCTGAAAGGGCAGCACATCTACACAAAGTAAACAATACAAGCTGCAAATATATTTCCAGCAGCAGTCCCTCCACAACCTCTCACTACAGACATCCCAACTTCGCAGTCTGTAACCTCCTCCAGCCCCTACACCCCTCCCAATCTCTGTAACCTCCTCCAGCCCCTACACCCCTCCCTATCTCTGTAACCTCCTCCAGCCCCTACACCCCTCCCAATCTCTGTAACCTCCTCCAGCCCCTACACCCCTCCCTATTTCTGTAACCTCCTCCAGCCCCTACACCCCTCCCTATTTCTGTGACCTCCTCCAGCCCCTACACCCCTCCCTATCCCTGTAACTTCCTTTAACCCTACATTCCTCCCTATCTCTGTAACCTCCTCCAGCTCCAACAACCCTCCTTATCTCTGGAACCTCCTCCAGTTTCTACAATCTTCCCTATCTGGGTAACCTCCAACAACCCTCCGAGATCTCTGCGCTCCTCCAATTCCGGCCTCTCGAGCATCCTCCGATTCCCATCGCTCCGCCATTGGCAGCCGTGCCTTCAGCTGCTTGGGGGATGCTCTGGAATTCCCTCCCTAAACCTCTCCAACCGCTTTGTTACTCTAAGAAACTCCTTAAAAATCGGCCTTTACGACCGAGCTTTTACCCGCCTGTCCCTGGTATTTTTGCCTGTGGCTTGGAGTCAAATTTGGGTTGAGCAGGCCCTTGTAAGGCACTATTGTATTTATTGTACTACGGGCCCTGCTCAAAGTGTGAGCTGCTGCAGGAAGGGCTGGGGAATGAGAGAAGGGCAGGAGCCACCAGCTCTGTGCTGTCTAAAGGCTGAATTTTCTGCCAGGACACACACACACACACACGTGCAGGATGACCCCTGAGGAAGCTGAGAGGCAGGATGGAGGGGGGGGGGGGCAGGGCCTTGCTGCCAAACTTGGAACTGTCCCAAGGTAAATGAGTCATTGCCTCCAGAACATGAGGTGGAGAAACACACAAATAATGCAGAGAGGAAAGGGAATGGAGATGGTGTCCATTTTAAAACAACTTTCTTCACAGGAGTTTACTCTCCTCTTGGTAAACAGCTGGAGAGAAGTGCATGCTCTCAGCAAACACAGCTCTGGGACAATCAGCCGAGCCTGTCGATGCTTCCTCTGGGACCCAGAGATGGGCGGATTAGAACCTTTCCACACCGGAACTGTAATACCCTCCTGGCCTTCGCTGCGCTGGTTCCGGGACAGCTTTGGGAGGGTTTACAGTATATAGATATATTGTACAGAGAATTCTAACAGCACAGAAACAGGACATTCAGCCCATTGTGATTGTACTAACTCACCAAAAGAGCCAGGCGCGCACTGCCACACTATGCCCGTAGCCCGCGCATTTAACGTGACTAATCCCCCTAACCTGCACATCTTTGGACACCAAGGGACAATCCACCTAACCTTTGATTTATTATTGTCACATGTATTAGCATATGGGGAAACGTATTGTTTCTTGCGCACTATATAGACAAAGCATACCATTCATAGAGAAGGAAAGAAGAGAGTGCAGAATGTAGTGTTACAGTCATAGCTAGAGTGTAGAGAAAGATCAACTTAGCATCAGTAGGTCCATTCAAAAGTCTGATAACAGCAGGGAAGAAGCTGTTCTTGGGTCGGTTGGTATGTGACCTCAGACTTTTGTATCTTTTTCCCAACGGAAGAAGATGGAGGAATGTCCGGGGTGTGTGCAATCCTTAATTATGCTGGCTGCTTTCCTGAAACAGCAGGAAGTGTATCAGAGTCAATGGATGGGAGGCTGGTTTGCGTGATGGATTGGGCTACTTTCACAACCCTTGGTAGTTTTTTGCAGTCTTGGACAGAGCAGGAGCCGTACCAAGCATACCTGCATATCTTTGGACACTCGGAGGAAACCCACGCAGACACGGGGAGAAGGTGCAAACTCCACATAGACAGTGACCCGGAATTGAACCCGGGTCTCTGGTACTATGAGGCAGCAGTGCTTCCACCTGCCATTGAACTGACTGTGAGCAAGAACCCAATACAGCGAGGGGGAATAATGGCGAGGTGACTCAGGGACTCTTGGGTCAGGCCTGGGTCCCATCGCCGACCTGGACAGTGCCTGCTATTACATTACAACACAGGCTGGAGATAGGGAGGGTCGTAGGGGCTGGAGGAGGTTACAGTCATAGGGAGGGTCATGGGGCTGGAGGAGGTTACAGAGGTAGGGAGGGTTGTAGGAACTGGAGGAGGTTACAGAGGTAGGGAGGGTTATAGGGGCTGGAGGAGGTTACAGTGATAGGGAGGGTCATGGGGCTGGAGGAGGTTACAGAGGTAGGGAGGGTTGTAGGGGCTGGAGGAGGTTACAGTCATAGGGAGGGTTGTAGGGGCTGGAGGAGGTTACAGAGATAGGGAGGGTCATAGGGGGTTACAGAGATAGGGAGGGTCGTGGGGCTGGAGGCAGGAGGTATGGAAAAAGGAGAATTTTGACACTGAGGTACAGAACAAAATTGGTTTTTAAAGCTCTGAAGGCAGTCCTGGGAAGGAGGCTGCAGCACAGGAGGCTGAGTGGGATGGCTGGTTAATCCCAAGCCTTGGGGGTGGGGTTCATCTCGAACACAAATAACCCATCCATTGCTCAACTTCACACACTGGAACTTCAGGAATGCAGCACAGGCAACCCCAGTGTTTACAGACATAAGGAACTTCTTAACTAAAGCAACACACACTAACTTCAACGGGGGGGGTGCAAGGCACTGAGGGAGATTTAAAACAACAAGAAACTGTTTCAGAAATGCAAATACAGACAGCACATCAACCAAGTCCACAGCCCAGAGTGCTGCAACACCAGTGCCGAGGGAGTGCTGCGCTGCCAGGGGGCCACAGCACGAGGGAGCGCCGTGCTGCCCGAGGGCCAGAGCACGAGGGAGCGCCGTGCTGCCCGAGGGCCAGAGCACGAGGGAGCGCCGTGCTGCCCGAGGGCCAGAGCACGAGGGAGCGCCGTGCTGCCCGAGGGCCAGAGCACGAGGGAGCGCCGCGCTGCCCCGCGCTGCCACAGAGCCAGGTCGAGGGAGTGCTGCACTGCCCCAGGGCCGGGGTCGAGGGAGTGCCGCACTGCCCCGCGCTGCCACAGGGCCGGGGTCGAGGGAGTGCTGCACTGCCCCACGCTGCCACAGGGCTGGGGTCGAGGGAGTGCCGCACTGCCACAGGGCCGGGGTTGAGGGAGTGCTGCACTGCCCCGCGCTGCCACAGGGCCGGGGTCGAGGGAGTGCTGCACTGCCCCAGGGCCGGGGTCGAGGGAGTGCCGCACTGCCACAGGGCCGGGGTCGAGGGAGTGCTGCACTGCCCCAGGGCCGGGGTCGAGGGAGTGCTGCACTGCCCCAGGGCCGGGGTCGAGGGAGTGCCGCACTGCCCCGCACTGCCACAGGGCCGGGGTCGAGGGAGTGCTGCACTGCCCCACGCTGCCACAGGGCTGGGGTCGAGGGAGTGCCGCACTGCCACAGGGCCGGGGTCGAGGGAGTGCTGCACTGCCCCACGCTGCCACAGGGCTGGGGTCGAGGGAGTGCCGCACTGCCACAGGGCCGGGGTCGAGGGAGTGCTGCACTGCCACAGGGCCGGGGTCGAGGGAGTGCTGCACTGCCCCGCGCTGCCACAGGGCCGGGGTCGAGGGAGTGCTGCACTGCCCCGCGCTGCCACAGGGCCGGGGTCGAGGGAGTGCTGCACTGCCCCAGGGCCGGGGTCGAGGGAGTGCCGCACTGCCACAGGGCCGGGGTCGAGGGAGTGCTGCACTGCCCCAGGGCCGGGGTCGAGGGAGTGCTGCACTGCCCCACACTGCCACAGGGCCGGGGTCGAGGGAGTGCTGCACTGCCCCAGGGCCGGGGTCGAGGGAGTGCCGCACTGCCCCGCACTGCCACAGGGCCGGGGTTGAGGGAGTGCCGCACTGCCCCGCACTGCCACAGGGCCGGGGTCGAGGGAGTGCCGCACTGCCCCGCGCTGCCACAGGGCCGGGGTCGAGGGAGTGCTGCACTGCCCCGCGCTGCCACAGGGCGGGTGTCGAGGGAGTGCCGCACTGCCCTGCGCTGCCACAGGGCCGGGGTCGAGGGAGTGCTGCACTGCCCCAGGGCCGGGGTCGAGGGAGTGCTGCACTGCCCCGCACTGCCCCGCCCCGCACTGCCCCAGGGCCGGGGTCGAGGGAGTGCTGCACTGCCCCAGGGCCGGGGTCGAGGGAGTGCTGCACTGCCCCAGGGCCGGGGTCGAGGGAGTGCTGCACTGCCCCGCACTGCCCCAGGGCCGGGGTCGAGGGAGTGCTGCACTGCCCCGCACTGCCACAGGGCGGGTGTCGAGGGAGTGCTGCACTGCCCCGCGCTGCCACAGAGCCAGTGTCGAGGGAGTGCCGCACTGCCCCAGGGCCGGGGTCGAGGGAGTGCTGCACTGCCCCGCACTGCCCCAGGGCCGGGGTCGAGGGAGTGCTGCACTGCCCCAGGGCCGGGGTCGAGGGAGTGCTGCACTGCCCCGCACTGCCCCAGGGCCGGGGTCGAGGGAGTGCTGCACT
Organism: Carcharhinus amblyrhynchos; assembly: GCF_965287045.1. Classification (NCBI taxonomy): domain Eukaryota; kingdom Metazoa; phylum Chordata; class Chondrichthyes; order Carcharhiniformes; family Carcharhinidae; genus Carcharhinus; species Carcharhinus amblyrhynchos. The sequence continues at coordinate 78,329,985 of NC_137338.1, forward strand.
GCCCCGCACTGCCACAGGGCGGGTGTCGAGGGAGTGCTGCACTGCCCCGCGCTGCCACAGAGCCAGTGTCGAGGGAGTGCCGCACTGCCCCGCGCTGCCACAGGGCCGGGGTCGAGGGAGTGCCGTACTGCCCCGCACTGCCACAGGGCCGGGGTCGAGGGAGTGCTGCACTGCCCCAGGGCCGGGGTCGAGGGAGTGCCGCACTGCCCCAGGGCGGGTGTCGAGGGAGCGCTGCGCCACCAGTGGAGGGAAATGGGCCAAACATGGGCAATTGGGACCAGCTTAATGGTAAAAACTGGGCAGAATGAACAAGTTGGAGCGAAAGGCCTATTTCCATGCTGTAAACCTCTACAGCCATTCAGCAATCTTTAATCATTTGGAATCAGCCAGCCACTCGCTGACGGAGTGGGTTTTCACCATCTAAATCCACATCCCCCAAACATCTCACGGACCTTTCTTCAACCAATCCTCTGTCCCCATCTAGTCCAAGGGGAACAGTGCCGAACCTTTTGTAACGTCCCCTCGGGAGGGTGTGTGGCAGCTGAAGTCCCTCCTTGTCTGGTGACTCCCTGGCAAAGCTGCCCTGTGAATCTTACCAAGACCCTGGCACCTTAGCTTGTGGGCCATTCCAGGCTCCCCCGGAACACGCACACTAGCGGAGGCCAAACCAGATGTTCACATTCAGTCCCAGTCTGATCCTTTCTTCCCCCATCTCCATTCTCTCTTTCTATCCCTCCAATCAGAAACACTAAAACCAATTAATTTGTAACCTATCTGTCATACTATTCAGTTGCCTTGACGGATTATTCACATATTGACACCAAGAACAGAAAATCAGAATAGAATTAGATTGAGGAGGGACTGCAGAACTCTGGTACAGAGGGATCTGGGCATCCTGGACCATGAATCACAACAGGTCACTGTGCAGGCATTAGGAATGCTGTTCTTTATGGCGGGGGAGGTGGTGGTGGGAATGGAGTATAAAAAAATCAGGAAGCCTTGCTCCAACCGTATAGGGGGTTTGGTGTTTCTGCAGCTGGAGTACTGCAAACAGTTCTGGTCTCCTTACCCTTACTGAAGGAGGGATCTGCTTGCATTGGAGGGCATTCAGAGAAGGTTCACTGGGCCGATTCCTGGAGTGAAAGGGGGTTTTTTGTCTTATGGGGAAAAGGTTGAGCAGGTCAGGGCCTGACCCATTGGAGTTTAGAAGAATGAGAGGGGATCTTACTGAAACATCTCAGATTCTGAGGTGGGGGGGGGGGGGGGGGCAGGGGGGAAAGTGTTTGACAGGATGAATGCTGAGGATGTTTTCTCCCTCGTGGAGGGGAATCTAGAATGAGGGGATCTTAAGATGTAGATGAGGAGGAATTTCCTCTCTAAGGGTGGTCAGTATTGTGTTCTAACCTCCCCCCACCCCCCCAGACAGCAGCAGGGGCTACAGTTCACTAAATAAATATATTCAAGGGTGAGTTACACAGATTTCTGATCCACAAGGGGGTGAAGGGGAGGACAGCCGAGAAAGTGGTGGGAGACAATCACATTTCATAGAATGGGCGAGGGGCTGAGTGGCCTCCGCCTCTTGATGCTCATTAGCCCACCCCACTGTGGTTGCCTGGTAACGCTTGATTGACAGTGGGCCACGGTTGTCTCCTGGCAACGGTATATTGACAGGACGCCTGTCCAATGGGATGGGGGAAGGAAAGAGTCCAATCGGCCTCGAGGAAACCCCACGTGCGCCATTGTGGTCGCCCGGGCAACGGCGTGATTGAGCGCCAGTGGGAAGGAGGGTGATTGGTGGGGATCGGTCCCGCCCCCTTCGGCCCCGGGACCAATGGCAGCCTCACCTCCTTCAGGCGCTCCAGCTCCTGCGCGGCGGCTTCGTGCTCCTGCTCCAGTTGGGAGAATCGCTGCTTGAGGCGCTGCTGTTCTTCAAGGACGGCTAGCCCGTACTGCGCCGCCTGCACCTTCTGCTCGCTCGTCTCGGCTAGCTCGGCGGTCAGCCGCTCCACCTCAGCCCGTAGGCCTTCCACCTCCGATTCCGTGCAGTCCGCCATGACCTTTCTCCCTCCTCCCCCACCGAAAAAATAAAACGATAAACGCTCGCTTCCCCACTTCACATCGCTGCCTGTCCAATTGAGCCGATTTTTATTCGTCTTAAAGTCCCCGCCGGCTAGCGCCGAGCGGCCGTTTTTATTCAAATTAGCCCGGCGCGCGCGCCCTTCCCTTTTACCCTCGAGATGCTTCTTACGTCAGCTCATTTGCATGGCTGGCCAAGACCCTTCTCTCATTCGCTCCCTTCCCCCTCCTCTCCCCTCTGCCGATTGGGCGCGCCTCACGTCACTCAAGCCGCCCTGGCCAAGCCGGTTGGACGATTCGTGGCAAGTGGGCGGGTCTTTACGACGGGAGGGGACGCGGGTTGGTTCAGGGAGAGAGTGGGCATGCGTGTTGGTCAGGGCCGGGCCCGGCCGGAGGAAGATTTGCGCAGGCGCCACGGAGGGAGGGCAGGCAGAAAAGGGCGGAGCGAAGCGGGTTGATAAAAGGTGGGTGGCCAGCGATTGGGGCAGGGGCGGGGATTGGGTTGGAGGACTCTGCTCATGCGCGATGACTCAATGAGTTGCTTGCAGAGACAGCGCGTGCGTAGCTGAGGAGGACGCGCTGCCGTTGAATGGTGGGAGTGACTGCGCCTGCGTGGCGGGGTGGGGGCGGGGACGCGCGCTTGCTTGCTCGGTCGTTATCTTTATGTGTGGTGGCAGGGTGCGCATGCGCTGTGGTGGTGGGCGGGCAGCGTTAATCCCGCCCCCTATCTCGTAATAGCCAATAGCCACAGCCTCCTGAACAATCGCCGCGCTGTGATTGGTCAGAGCCGACGTTAGTCAGCGGACTGGGCGGTGGCAGCAGCGGGAGGAGGCGGAGACATTTTAAAACTTTTCCAAGCGATGGCGCCAACCGGGTGAGTGTCAATGCAAATTGATAATTAATGGCCGCTGAGTAAACAGCGATCCATCCGGAGAGCTTACTATCTTCCGGCATTGGCTTTCTCCCCCTTCCCCATCCCAAATCGCTTCGCCCCATTGTCTGTAATATGGGGCCTTCACAGGCGCAGTGCATACCGGGATAGTGGCGCCTCCATTGCTGCCCTCACTGGAGGTCTGGAAAGAAGCAGACAGGACCAGCTGCCCAACATACACCATAGAAAGTATTCTTTCCGGATGTATCGCAACTTGGTATGGCTCCTGCCCTGTGCAAGGTCGCATGAAATTACAAAGGATTGTGAATGTAGCCCGGCCCATTACTCAAACCAGCCTCCCATCCACTGGTTCTGTCTACACTTCCCGCTGGGACTAGCACTGTCTCATGTGGCAGACTGCATATTTGGGAGTGTTAGAATCTTCAACAGGATTGAAAACGCAAGGAACTACAAAAGATCGTGAATGTAGTCCAGTCCATCACACAAACCAGCCTCCCATCCATTGACTTTGTCTACACTTCCTGCTGCCTCGGCAAAGTAGCCAGCAAAATCAATGCACCCTGCACCCTAGCCATTCTCTCTTCCACCTTTTTTTGTTCCAAAAAAGATAAAAGTCTGAGGTCACTTACCAACTGACTCAAGAACAGCTTCTCCCTGCTGCTGTCAGACTTTTGAATGGGCCCACCTTATATTAAATTGATCTTTCTCTATACCCTATCAATGACTGTAGTATTACATTCTGCACCCTCCTTCTCTATGTATGGTACGCCTTGTTTTTAAAGCGTGCAAGAAACAATACTTATCATTGTATTCCAATACACGTGACAATAATAACTCAAATCAGTCTGCCAAGGCAATCCCTCAGAATCAAGGATCACAGAAATGTAACAATGCAGGAAGGCCATTCAGTCTGCATCAGCTATCTGACTTGGTGTCATCCCTCTGCCTTTTCCTCATACTCTCCCCCTGTACATTGTTTCTATTCAAATAATCAAATAATGCCCTCCTGAATGCCTCGATTGAACCTGTCTCCACCACATCTCCAGGCAGAATATTACAGACCCCAAACCTCTCGCAGTGTGACGAGGTCTTTTCTCATGTCACGTTTGCTTATTTTGCAAATCGCTTAAAATCTACATTCTCTCTTTTCCACTCCTTTTGTGAACAGGACTGTTTTCCCCCTCTCTACTCTGCCTTCCTGATTTTGAACGTCTGTCAAATTTCTGTGCGATCATAAAACACCAACAACGCAGAAGAAGACCTTTCCGCCCATCGAGTCTGCATCACATCAATCCCACCAAGACCGTGTCCCCATAACCCTGCGCATTTACCCTTCTAAACCCCTGACATTAAGGGGCAATTTAGCACGGCCAATCCACCTAAACTGCACATCTTTGGAGTGTGGGAAGAAACCGGGGCGCCCAGAGGAAACCCACACAGACATGGGGAGAATGTGCAGACTCCACACAGACAGTCACCCGAAGCTGGAATTGAACCCATGTCCCTGGAGCTGTGAGTCAACAGTGCTAACCACTGTGCCATCATGCCAGAGGTGTCATTTGGATCCAGAACATTATTGATTTCTCTCTCCACAGATGCCGCCAGACCTGTTGAGTTTATCCAGCATTTCTTTCCTTTCAAATTTGCTCCCAGCCACCTTCTCTCCAAGAACAGTTCCAACCTGTCATATCTATCCTCATAACTGAAAGTTCTCTGCCCTGGAACCAATCTTGTAACCTCTATGGCACATTTTAAGTGGAGGCGGTGGGGTAATGGTATTGGCACTGGACTTGTAATCCAGAGACCCAGGGTAATGCTCTGTGGACCCAGTTTTGAATCCCACTATGGTAGTTGGTGAAATTTGAATTCAATAAAAATCCGGATTTAAAAATGTAATGATGATCATGAAACTATTGTCGATTAAAACCTGTCTGGTTCACTAATTTCCTTTAGGGAAAGAAATCTGTCACCTTTACTCTGTCTGGCCTACGTGTGACTTCAGACCCACAGCAACATGGTTGACTCTTTAATGCCCTCAGGATGGGCAATAAATGCTGGCCCAGACAGCCACACCCACATCCCATGAATGAATAAAAAGAAAAACTCTCTCAATGCATTAACATCACAGTGGTTAGCACTGCTGCCTCACAGCACCATGGACCAGAGTTCAATTCCCAGCTGGGTGACTGTCTGCGTGGAGTTTGCATATTCTTCTCATGTCTGTGTGGGCTTTCTCCAGGTGCTCCGATTTTCTCCCACAGTCCAAAGATGTGCAGGTTAGATGGACTGGCCATGCTAAATTGCTCCCTAATGTCCATAAATGGGCAGGTTGGGGGATTGGCTATGCTAAGTTTCCCTATAGTATCCAAAGATGTGTAAGTTAGGAGGATTGGCCATACTAAATTGTCCCTTAGTGTCCAAAGATGTGTAGATTAGGTGGATTGGCCATGCTAAATTGCCCCATAGTGTCCAAAGATGTGTAGGTGAGGTGGATTGGCCATGCTAAATTGCCCCTTGGTATCTAGAGATGTACAGATTAGGTGGGTCAGTGTTGCGAGGCCTTTTCAGAGACTAAGTAGTGCTGAAACTTCAGCTAATACAAAGGCTCACGGAGCCAGTGTCCCAGTTAAAGATGTATGTTATTTGACTAACGATCGATGGAAAGGTTAGCATTGGGCAGTCTGATGCCTTACTGAAAGGGAAGGCCTTGAACATTCCAATACCACTGTAAAATTACGATACATCAGATAGATCAATTATACATTTCTCAGGTATTCCCATCTTTCTAATAGTTATGAACCAGTCGTTATTAATACAGATCAATCACTGTTAACAGTTGTCTTATACCTTAGCCAATTGCATTCTTCCATCTAACATCACGGGATTTCATTAGTTTGTAGAATCCGGATACTGCATCCCCCTCTCACTTAATAACCCCCAACGCTTAGCTACTAAGGTTAAAGTTACTGTTCCCACCAACTCTCATTTATGTTAATAGCCAAACCTGACAGCTGAGATTCTTGCATCTGAGAAGAACTGTCTTATCAGGACAACGTGAACAGCCCGATTCATAAAGTAGCTTTGGGAACCATACTGTTTGTAACTTTTGCTGATAACATATTCTGTGGTTTCATTGTTCCAAACAATGTGGTTTGTTTGCTAAGTCTTTCTCCCATAATGCCTCGCAGCCTGCCTGCGTTTGGCTAAAACGTACAATTACTTAAAAAGTACAGCTAAAATACATTTTGAAATCCAAAATACATATTTAAATCAGAAATATTTGTTCAATTCTCATAATTATTTAAATCTCTTACTGTGTTCACACCATCTCCATGCAGACAGTTCCCCTGTTAGACTGTGTGTCTGATCTGAGGTCATTTCACTTATTGCTAGTAGTTTTATTCGTGACTTAAGTCCCGGATTATTTGATATTTCTCTAACCTACTATGAAGTTCTCCAACAGCTAGCCATGGTAAATTGCCCCTTAGTGTCCAAAGATGTGTAGGTTAGGTGGATTGGCCATGCTGAATTGCCCCCTAGTGTCCAAAGCTGTGTAGAGTAGGAAGATTGGCCATGCTAAATTACCCCCTAGTGTCCAAAGCTGTGTAGGTTAGGAGGATTGGTCATGCTAAATTACCCTCTAGTGTCCAAAGATGTTCAGGTTAGGGGGATTGGCAATGCTAAATTGCCCCTTAGTGTCCAAAGATGTGATTAGGGGCATTGGCCATGCTAAATTGCCCCTTAGTGTCCAAAGATGTGCAGGTTAGGTAGATTGGCCGTGGTAAATTGCCCCTTAGTGTCCAAAAATGTACAGGTTACGTGGATTGGCCATGCTAAATTACTCCCTAGTGTCCAAAGATGTGCAGATTAGGGGGATTAATGGGTAAATATGTGGGGTACGGGAAAGGGCATAGCTGGGATCCTCTGTCAGAGAGTTTGTGTGGACTATGGGATGAATGGCCTCCTTCTGCACCGTAGGGATTTTATGATCCTTCCTCTGGCACCCAGAACTGTACACAGTATTCCATCTGAAGTCTAACCAGTTCTTATCACTTCCACACTAACAGCCAGTTCTCAGGTGAGTGAGGAGTCTGATGCATGACCTGCAGTCTCTGCCACAGCTGGTGGTTGGCGTGCCTGCGTTGCCGTGTGCTCCATTCACTGTTGAAGTTAGACTTCAGCTGTCCCTGAGCAATAAAAGCACCTTCCCCAGCGCTGTCCCTTCACTTTGGGCAGCCTCGGGTATCCCAGGTGTCGGTGGGAAGATTTCCCTGGGGATAGAGGAAACAGTCCTGCCATTCACACTCACTCTAGACAAGGGCTTTATTTCCTTCCTCTTCTTGCAGGTACCGAGCTGGTGTTGGCGAACACGGACTTCCATTGGATTGGTCAAGGATCAGAAACATACTGCAGTGGCTTTCCACTGCCCTCTGCAGTGTGGCTGACCAGGGAACTGTCCCACTCCCTTACTGCCTGCCTTCAGGCATACCATAAGGATTTACAGTCCGGTCATCAGCCTGTTTAACCATGCTGTGAGTGCACCATCATGGCCATTAAGTCTTTGAACAGGACTTGAACACAGAGCTTCTGGTCCAGAAGTGACATTGCTACCGTAGGTGCAGAGGGATCTGGGTGTCCCAGTGCATGAATCACAAAAGGATAATATACAGGTACAGCAAGTAATTAGGAAAGCTAATAGAATGTTATTGTTTATTGTGAGGGGAATTGAATACAAAATTAGGGAGGTTATGCTCAAGTTATAGAGGGCATTGGTAAGACCACATCTGGAGTATTGTGTATAGTATGGGTGAGACCACATCTGGGGTATTGTGTATAGTATGGGTGAGACCACATCTGGAGTACTGTGTACAGTATGGGTGAGACCACATCTGGAGTATTGCATACAGTATGGGTGAGACCATTTCTGGGGTATTGCATACAGTATGGGTGAGACCACAACTGGAGTATTGTGTACAGTACAGGTGTGGCCACATCTGGACTGTTGTGTACAGTACGGATAAGACCACATCTGGACTATGTACAGTATGGATGAGACCACATCTGGAATATTGTGTACAGTACAGATGAGACCACATCTGGAGTATTGTATACAGTATGGGGTCTCCTTATTTAAGGAAGGATGTAAATGTGTTGGGAGTGGTTGAGAGAAGGTTTCCCAGGCCCATCCCTGGAATGGGCGAGTTGTCTGATGAGGAAAGGTCGGACAGGTTAGGCTTGTATTCACTGCAGTTTAGAAGAGTAAGAGGTGATTTGATCCAAATCTTTCAGATCCTGAGGGGGGTTTCTTGACAGGGTGGATGTGGAGAGGATGTTTCCTCTTGTGGGAGAGTCTAGAACTCGGTGTGGGGATGGGGTCGCCCAGTGCAGACGGAGATCAGGAGAAATGATTTCTCTCGGAGGGTGTTGGGTCTCTGGAACTTTCTTCCTCAGAAGACAGGGGAAGCAGAGTCTTGGAATCTTTTTAATTCTTGATTATTGGGGAGGGGGCAGGTGGGAATATGAGGTCAAGGTGACAATTGGATTGGCCCTGATCTTATAGAACGGCGGAGCAGGCTTGAAGGGCCTCCTTGTTTGTATGTTCGCACCCACTGTGCCACAAGATCCCTGTTTCTATAATATCCACCAATTGCAATCTATCCGTAGCTGAGGGGGTAAAGCTCGGTGGAAGAGCATTTGACTGCAGATCAAGAGGTCTGCAGTTCAGATCCAGGTATCTCATTTGGTGATTGGTTGAAGTGCTTTTGGGGCAGCACAGTGGTTAGCACTGCTGCTCCCCCAGCACTAGAGACCCAGGTTCAATTCCCAGCCTTGGCTCTCTGTCTGTGTGGAGTTTGCACATTCTCCCTGTGACTGCAAGGGTTTCTTCCAGGTGCTCTGGTTTTCTCCCACACTCCAAAGATGTGTGGATTGGCCATGCTAAATTGCCCCTTAGTGTCGGGGGAATTAGGAAGGTAAATATGTGGGGTTACAGGGATAGGACAGGACTGAGTGGGATTGTTGTCGGTGCAGGCTCGATGGGCCAGCCTCCTTCTGCATTGTAGATTCTACGATTCCATCGCCTGTACGGATATTAATTTCACATCTGGTGCTGGTTCATCAACGACTGCATCGGTGCCCCGCACTGGAAGAATCCATCCATATGTTTTTCCAATTCCTACACCTCTCTCACCCTCCCATGGTCCAGTGTTGGCCATGGAAATTTTACATCTACCCCTCAGAGACAACACAGGCCTTTGCTTTAATGTCCCCTCCTGAGGATCTGGCCCTCTCCAGGCATCAATTTGCCCACCCCTATCACACCTCTACTCTTTGGGCACCAATACTCCCATTGCGCCAGCCCACCCTCACCACTGATAGTACAGAGCATCAGTTACCCGACTCGCCTCCGGCATTTACAGTTTCAAATTGAGGTCGAAAAAAGTTAGTTCCGAATAGGGAGCTCCATCCCACATTGGCTTCCTGCACTGCAGAGATTCTTTCAGCCCATCGAGTTTACACTGACCACAATCCCACCCAGACTCTATCACCATAACCCCACCTACTTACCCCACTAATCCTTCTGATATTAACTTGCATATCTTTGGACTGCAGGAGGGAACCGGAGAACCCAGAGGAAACCCACACAGACATGGTGAGAATGTGCAGACTCCGCACAGGCAGTGACCCAAGGCCAGAATTGAACCCGGTCCCTGGCACCGTGAGGCAGCAGTGCAAACCACTGTGCCACCCATGGCTAACAACTCATCATGGCTGCTACACAAATCCAGGACACTAACCTGTGCACGTTGCAATAGTCCCTCATTGACTCGGTTGTAGATTTACCAGCAGGAGTGGAGGAAGATCTGGCTAACACATCCACATCCCTTCAGCCCTCCAAGCCTACACCAATCATGTTGCCTGACTGATCTATTCCCATCCTATTCATGTATTTGTCAAGACGTCCCTTAAAAGTCACTGTCATATCTGCTTCTAACCTCCCCCAGCAACGAGTTCCAGACCACCCTCCAAAAAACAAAAAAATCTGCCTTGTACATTTCCTTTAAACCTTGCCCTTCACACCTTAAACCTGTGCCCCTCTCACCCACTACCACCACCGAGTAACTGACTTTTCAAACCTGAAGAAAAAGCTTCTGACAACCCACTCTGTCCAAGAAGAGGTTAGTTAAATACGATCAGATGGCTCCTTAAAGTAGCAAGGCAGGTGGATAAAGTGGTTAAGGCGGCTTGTGGTATACTTTGCTTCATTAGCTGAGACAGGTGTCTAAGAGCTGGGTGGGGGGTGTTTTGCTGGAAGTACGTAAAATGTTGGTTAGGCCACAGCTAGAGCATGATGTGCCATTCCAGAATCCACATTATAGGAGGGATGTGATTGCACTGGAAAGGGAGGAGGTGATTTACCAGGATTTTGCCTGGGCTAGAGAGTTTTAGTGATGGAGATTGGATAGACTGGCGTTGTTTTCCTTGGAGCAGGTTGGGGGGAGGGGGGACGGAGAACATGATCATGAGCATCATAGAGTAGATAGGAAGAAACATTTGCCCTTGGTGGAGGGTTCAACGACCATAGATTTAAGGCAAGGGACAGGAGGTTTAGAGGGGATGCAAGAGTACCAACAAGATATAGGAGCAGAATTAGGCTATTAAGCCCATTGAGTCCTTTCTGCCATTCAATCATGGCTGATATAGTACTCATCCCCATTCTTCTGCCTTCTCTCTGTAACCATTGATCCCCTTATTGATCAAGAACCTATACCTATATCTGGATTTAAAGACACTCAATGACCTGGCTTTCTTAGCCTTTTATGTCAGTGAGTTCCAGATTCACCACCTTCTGGCTGAAGAAATTCCTCATCTGTTTTAAAGCAGCATTCCTTCACTGAGGCTGTGCCCTCAAGTTTAGTCTCTCTCATAGTGGAAACATCTTCTCCACATCCACTCTATCCAGGCTGCTCAGTATTCTGTAAGTTTTAATAAGATCCACCCCCCCATCTTAAGTTCCAAGTATATACTCAGACTCCTCACATGATAAATCTTTCATTCCTGCGATCATTCTTGAGAGAGTGGTAGGAGTCTGCTATAGGCAGAGACCATCATAACATTTAAGTAGTGTCTAGATGTGTGAAAGCCAATTACAGGCAGAGGATAATCAGCGAAAGAGTGGGCTGATCATGGTTAAAGGGGACCATTTGTGGGCAGAGCCAGTGGATGTCAGGAGTGTCTTCACTGGAGAGGATGAAGATATGGAATGCAGGAAGATTCTTGAGTAAATTGACATAGGGAAGGACAAGGTATTGGTGGTGTTGGCAGCCTTAAAATTGGACAAATCTCCAGGTCCAGATGAATTGGTGTCTCAGGCTGCTGTGGGAGGCAAGGGAGGAGATTGCAGGGGCTCGGATTCCTCTCTGGCCACAGGGAAGGTGCCAGCTAGCTGCAGAACAGCTAATGTGGTTCCATTATTTAAGGAGATAAACCAAGGAACGACAGACCAGGGAGTCTCACTGTAGGGAAACAAAGAAAATCCTGAAAGAGAACATCTATCACCACTTGGAGGGGCACAGCTTGATCAGAGATACTCAGGCATGGCCTCCCTCTGACAAAGGCATTCTAACAAATTTGGTTGAATTTTTTGAGGAGGTGACCAGTTTTGTGGATGACAGTACTGCAGTTGATATAATCTACATGGAATTCAGCAAAGCCTTTAACAAGGTCTCACAGCAGGGATTTGTAGAGAAACTAAATGCACATGGGATACAGGGTTTAAAGAGATGAATTCAAAATTAGCTCAGTTGTAGGAGACAGAGGGTGATGACATAAGGCTGCTTTAGTGACTGGAAGCCAGTGTCCAGTGGTGTACCACAGGGATCCATGCTGCCCCCCCTATTATTGATCATTTATATAAATAACATTGATAACTACGTGGGCAGTGGGGGGTAGGGTTAGTGAGTTTACGGATGACACAAAGATTGGCTGGATGGTTAACAGCGAGGTCGAGCGTCTTAGGCTACAAGATATAGATCGAATGGTCAGATGGAATTTCACCCTAAAAAAAAAGAGAACTTTGCAAGGGGTAATTTGACAAGGAAGTAACTCAAGTGAATGGCTGGACACCCAGGAAGTTCTATGGGTAAAGGTGGGTTCACTCACATCCTTTAAAAAGTACCTGGATGAGCACTTGGCATGGCATAACCTTCCTGGCTATGTGCCAAGTGCTGGTAAATGGGAGATCAGGTATTTCTCACACGTCAGTGAAGACAACCAGCCAATTCTATGAAATTAAACCAAATTAAAACAAACAGCGACAAAGCAAGAAGGGCAGTTCCTGGAACAAAAAGCAAAATACAAACTTAAAACACCAAACCAAAAAGGTATAGGTCAGTAACACTCCCTGCAGTGCCCAAGAAAGGCACACTCCTGTTCCTATATATATATGTTTCTATAAAACCAGGATTAGGCTATTGAGTTGATCAGCCACGATCGTAATGAATGGTGGAGCAGGCTCGAAGGGCCCAATGGCCTCCTGCTCCTACATTTCTAAGGCTATGGACCAAGTGCTAGAAAATGGGATTAGAATACGGAGGTGATTTATTATTGACACAATAGGCCGAATGGCCTGTTCTTGCACCGTAAACTTCTGATGCTTTCTGCTTACTGGCTTTCCTTAACGATCCTGCACTTGTCCAAGTGACAACTGAGTTTGTCTCAAAATTTCCAGAGGTTTCCCTACCACTGCAGAGTCAGGCTGACCGGCTGGTATTTGCCAGCTTCGCACTTGCACCCTTTTCCTGCAAAGGAGAGGGACATGATCAAGCTGTGTGGGGAGCCTTTAAGTTCCCATGGTTTTTCCAATGACAACACCTTGTCCAAATTGAGGTGACTCAATCTGCACAGCTCAAAATGGCCCTCGTCTGAACAATTCCACCCCCCTCCCGCTCAGTTCTCCCAGCGAGCACCAGGGCAAAATAGAGATATGATGTACCAACTCACACACAAACAAACACAGCTCCCACAGACAGGGTGAACAGCTGAGATCAGAGGAATGTCAAGTTTTATTGGTGCTTCAAGCAGTCCATTCCTGTGGCAACCCCCGAGAATCACGACATTGGTCTGCAGTGTTGTCAGCCCGACTTCTGGGATTTGTGAAATCGAGGATCCCAATGTGAAAAAAAAAGGGGGATTTGGGGAAAGAGAGCGGACAACCCAGTTTAGCGAGTGATGTAGCACAGGTTACAGTTGGTCCATCGTTAGCAGTGAGGAATGATAGAGAGGCATGTGTAAGGGCAGGGCTGGGGTGTGTTTGTAGAGAGATAGGAGGAGTGTCCATCAGCCACCCCCCAGTCAATGATCAGACGCGTACACACTCACATAATGGTCCGTCAGCCAGGACATGACACAAGTCAGGTCCACCCTGCTCTGTCACCCGGTTTAAAGGCAGCACCTCCCCCCACCCACCCCTGGTGTTGGCAGGTGCCAAGGCATGATGGGGCAGTGAGAGGGGCACGTGGACCCAGGCCCTCAGTTAGCCAAGGTGGAGCGCACAGCAGTCACGATGGCACCCGCGCTGATGCCAAAGGCGTCCAGCAGCTCGGAGGGTTTGGCACTCCAGGCAATGCCGTTCACAGCCAGGCGATGGACCAGGATATCCGGCTCAGTGCAGACAGCGGCTGACACTGCCTCCCCTAGTCCACCTGCAGAAACAAGAGAAAGACACGTTGGTTAAACGGCATTGGATGGAGTGAGAGAGAAAGAGAGAGAGCGCACCAGTCCAGACAGACAGACCAAAAAGAGAGAGAATGATGTTCAGACCAGAGGGGGCAGGAAATAAAAATACATCTTCAGCAAATCCCCCCCTCCTCAGGGCATCCCAAAGCACCTCTGAGCCAGAGGGAGTTGCTGCAATAAAAGGTGTTAAATAATACATTCTACCATTGCCTCCCCGCAGTGTTTTTCTCAGAGGTGGCAGGCAGCGCATCATTGGCTGGTGGCAGGAATCTTTTAGTTCTGCCACTGACATTTGGGTTCCCCATTCATTCCACCCCACCCCACTGGGAAACAAGTGGCAAAGTGCACCAGAAGATCTCAGTGTGGAGAGCAGGTGACTATGCCCTATGCGAAGAAGCAAAAATCATTCTTGACTGAAATCTTCTGCACTGCAGGGATTCGATGGAGGGGGGTCTGTTCTGAAATTAGGAAACTCGGCAGCCAATTTGTGCACAGGAAGATCCCACCAACAGGCACTGAGATTGTCTCAGCTGGAGACAAACACATTCAGCAGCTGAGGTCATTTTTTCTGTGCTGTTCAAGGTGGGAAAATTGCTGAGCGAACAAACTGTCCAGCCGGTCCCCTGACACCTTGTGGCAGTTGCTAAGTAACATTAGCCACGAGGACACGGGTATCCAATCCAGCTAACCCCAAAGGGAAAATCTTCGCAGCGCTGAAACCTCCAGTAATTGTACTAATGTCCGGAGCACGAGGATCTTTGATAGCGAGCCTGTTTACTGACTCGAGGCAAGTCCAGAAACAAAAGGTTTCCCAACTCCACCTGATGTTGAGATTCTGTCCACGGCAATATAAATCGCTCACGTCCAACATTGAGGCAATCCCTCTCCCAAGCTGCACTGTCGTTATCCAGTAGTTGGAATGGAATTGTAGTCCCAGATCGATCTCCAACCTGAACCTAACTCCAGGTGACAGCCTGTGCTGTCTACCATCGAGCCGGTGGCAGCAGCAAAGCCATCGAGACCCTCAAACCTACCAGTCGCTGCAAACCTGACTGACTCACTCACTCTGCATGCCTCTGCCTGTCATGTGGGTCTTGCTCTGGGAAAAGCAGGGACACAGTCAGCTAACCTCCTCTCGGAAGGAACATTCCAGTTAATTCCTGATTCCGGACACCAGTGAAACCCCTAGCTGTATTTCAACACGCCCACACACTCCTGTTTGTGACATTAATGAGCCAGATCATCAGTTTATTTTTTTAAGGTAATGCTGGTTAAGGGATGAACATTCAGCCCCAGCCTGCCTGGTGGAACTGCCTGACTCACTCTCCCCGTGTTCCTCTTTTACACCCACCTGAGATAGCGTGCAGGGGGTGGGAGTCATCTCATCTCAGTAACAGGACACCTCTCAAATGTGGGGAGGGTTTTGCCAGGGGACTTAGGGCGAGGGGGAGCCACTCTTTGTCAAGTGTTGCTGTTCAGAAATCTCTCTCTTAACCACCTCTCTTTCAGAGAGTCGGTGCAGACCCGATGGGCCAAATGGCCTTCTTCTACACTGCAGGGATTCTATGAGAGAGAGAGAGAGGGAGGGAGAGTTGATGGGGAGGGGGTGTAAAATCAGAAACCCCTGAGAAAGGGGAAGGCTTCATTGAAACAGGGAACACTTCAGTTAGCAAAACAGCAGCTGCAACCTGGCACAATGGCCACCCAAAGCATTCCTGACACAGGAGAGGGGGGGGGGCACTGCTTCAGAGGCAAGCAGGGGTCACTGTGTTAGGGTCATGCAGCAGGCAGAGGGCACAGGGGCACTGGGTCACGCAGCAGAGGAGATAAAAAGTGCAGGTAGAACACCCAAAAAAACCCAGTAAACATTAACCAGCCATTTGTACAGACAGGAGGACATCAATCCCCCCACCCCTCACCCCACTGACAAGTTTGTGTACTCCTTGACCCTCCAATATCAACTCACAGCAATGCTAAACCCACTAACGAAACATATAGATGCTTCGTGCTGTCGGAGCAGGGAGGTGACTATTTCAGTTCCTCTCTTTAATGGAGAGTGCGACTGCTCTGGCTCTGGCCCCCCACCCACCTCCTGTGGTCCCCTCAACCCCAGAAAAATTCAAACTAGCATCACTGTCAACTGAGGCACAGATTTTCAGAGGAAGTGCAGCGTTTCCCCCCCCCCCCCACCCAGCCCCATGCCGTACACTTGGGACGTTTTACTGCGTCACAGTAGTTAGCACTGCTGCCTCAGCATTAGGGACCCAGGTTCGATTCCCAGTTTGGGTCACTGTCTGTGCAGAGTCTGCATGTTCTCCCCATGTGTTTCCTCCAGGTGCTCCAGTTTCCTCCCACCTGCTGGTGAGGTGCATTGGCCATGCTAAATTCTCCCTCAGTGTACCTGAACAGGCACTGCAGCGTGCCACTTAAGGGATTTTCACAGCAACCTGCAGCCTACTTGTGACATGAATGAATAAACTTAAACTCACTCTCCCCAACCCGGTTTCAGGGAGTGAAGGCTGTGGGTTCAATGTCCACCCAGTGGCTGGTGCGCTGCGCTCTTGCTCTCCCACCTCCTCCCAGTGCCTGTACAGAGGGACACTGCTCTGGCAGAAAGGGGCGGTAGGGTGAGAGCGCTGCAGAGGTGTGCCTTTTGGATTAGAAGTGGAACCACCCACCACACACGCCTGTCCATCCCTCAGTGGAGTCGAAATCCCCATGGCCACTACTGTTTAGAAAAGTGCATGTGTCAGCACAGGCTTGGTGGGCCGAACGGCCTATTCTTGTGCTGTACTGTTCTTTGTTTAAAGGCGTGGTTTTGGGGGCAGTGGTGGCAATTCTCCCCAACGTCACTAGGACTAATAGTGATTCTTTAGCCAATCTCTCAGACAAATCAATCAGCAAAAGATGCCAAATGAGTGAATGTAAATTTTCACACTATTGACAGATCGGTGCAAGATAGGGTTATCCCAGCCAGGTCAAGTGGACAGGAGATGTGTCAGTCATGATCACATTGAATGGTGCAAGGGGGAGGGGCTAAATGGCCTTCACCTCTTCCTGTGCAGCAGGCTCGAGGGGCTGAATGGGCCTCCTCCTGTTCCTGTGTTACAGGCTGAAGGGGGTTAATGGGCCTCTTGTCCTCGTGTAACAGGCTCGAGACGGGCTGAATGGGCCTGTTCCTGGTGACTCAAACTGATGATCTGGGTCATTTATCACATTGGCTGTTGGTGGGATCTTGCTGTGCAGAAATTGGCTGCCATATTTCCTACATTACAACAGTGGCCACACGTCAAGCTCTTGACCAGGAGGCACTTTGCCCATGTCCTGGAGAACTCTCCCTCTGGGAAACACAAAGGGTGACAGCGGGAGATTTTACCTTCGTGATAATGATCTTCCACGGTGATGATGCGCCCACCCACAGCCTTGGCATTGGCTATGACGGTGGCAGCATCCAAGGGCTTAATCGTGAAGGGGTCGAGGACTCGGATATTAACGCCTGCCAAGAGAGAGAAAAAAGTTAAACACTTCAAACAAACAGACAAGACGGAGAGTGAATTGACTGTGAGGCAAGAGGTAATCAAAGGGTGAGGGAGGACAGGACAGAGTGGGGGTCACAGACGTTCTAGTAGGGTCAGATTGATGGAAATTCTCAGGGAGGCAGTTCCTCAGAAGTAGCAGGCCCTCTGGGTGCCCTCCCAGGAGGCTTTTTTTTGCAATGTGGGTGTCACTGGCTAGGCCCAGTATTTACCCCCCATCCCTAATTGCCCCATGGGGTGGTGGTGGGTGAGCTGCTATCTTGAATCCACTGCAGTCCTGTGTGGTGTAGGTGTGCCCGCAGCACTGTTAGGGAGGGAGTTCCATGATTTTGACCTCAGCTGCAGTGAAAGAACAGGTGATATATTTCCAAGTCAGGATTTTGTGTGTGTATTCCCCATAGCATCTGCTGCCCTTGTCCTTTTAGGGGGTAGAAGTGGCGGGTTGAGTCGCTGAAGTGCATTTTGTAGACAGTACACACTGCTGCTGCTGTGTGTTGGTGGCGGAGGGAGTGAATTTCGAGGGTGGGTGGTTAGCGTGTCGATTGAGCCGGGGGGGGGGGGGGGGGGGCGGTGTGGCTGCTTTGTCCCGGATGGTGTCAAGCTTCGAGTGTTGTCAGAGCCGTGCTCATCCAGGCTGAGTGGGAGAGTATTCCATCACACTCCTGATTTCTGCCTTGTAGATAATGAACAGGCTTTTTTTTGGGGGAGGGGGTGGTGGATTTATTGGTGATAATGTTATTAAATATCATGGAGATGGTTAGATTCTTTTCTTGCAGATGGCATTGCCTGGCATGAAATTTACTTACTGCTTGTCAGCCTGAGTCTGGATATTATCCAGAGCTTTCTGCATTTGGACATCAACGGCTTCATTGGGTATAAATTGGCCAAGTTCCTTCAAGAGGGATCTTAAATCATTTTTTGGCTGAACAGTCAGCTCATTTCAACCACCCCCCCCTCCCCACCCAAATCAGAGAAGGCCATTCAGCCCCTCTTGACCCTGTTACCCTGCAACAGGTGTGCGCGTGAGGAAGAGCGGAGCGAAAATAGAGACACACACAAGGTATCAAAGAGTCGCGAACGAAACCCAGTCCATCACTCAAACCAGCCTCCCATCCATTGACTCTGTCCACATTTCCTGCTGCCTCAGCAAAGCAGCCAGCATAATCAAGGACCCCATGCACATTCTCGAACATTCTTTCACCGGGAAAAAGGTGCAGAAGTCTGAAGTCACACACCAACCGACTCAAAAACAGCTTCTTCCCTGCTGCTGTCAGACTTTTGAATGGACCTACCTCGTGTTAAGTTGATCTTTCTCTACATCCTAGCTATGACTAACGCTACATTCTGCACTCTCCTTCTCTATGTATGGTATGCTTTGTCTGAATAGTGTGCCAGAAGCAATACTTTTAACATATGACAGTAATAAATCAAAAAGTCAATTGGGAAGGACTGGCCAAGGGAGGAGAGAGATTCTTGATGTGTCAGTCAGCACTCAAGATTAGGGTTACACTAGCTGATGCCAACATTGTCCTGGGGTTAGGAGAGAGGTTGGGGGGCGGGGTCTGTGTGTGGAGAGAGGAGAATTATTTTTTTGACAGTGAGTTGTTGTGATCTGGAAGGCACTGCCCAAAAGTATCTATGGCTTTAATTCCATTGGAACAGGCCTGAAGCAGCTAAGAGGGCTTACACCTACTCAAAAAGGAAAATTGGACAAATACTTGAAGGGGAATTTGGGGGGGGGGGGGGGGGGGGGGTGCAGTAGAGAGCGAGTGCAGGACTAATTGGATAGCTCTTAAACAAAAACAGGTGGCACAGGCCTGATGGGCTGAATGGCATCCTCCAGTACAGAGACCTGAAGCTCACCTTCTGCTGCCAGCTGTTTGGCTGCCTCCAGGGCCTCGTGTAATGTGATGCCAGCTCCGATCACCAGGGCACTGTCATTCTCCTTCTGCAGAACGATCTGTGGAAATCAGATACCACCCAAATAACGTTGCTGCTCCAAAAACCAAGTCAGGGGGTAACCCCCTCTCAGTACTTAGAATATTGACAGGAGTAGGCCTCCCTCAGCCTCTTTGAGCCTGTCCTGTCAATCAAATCACAGCTCGTCTGTTTTAACTCTGCCACCCACCTCAGTTCCATAACGCTTAATCCCTCTTATCCAATAACATTCTTATTTCCAATTTGGAAATGCTTAGTTGACCCCCACCAGCCTCAAACAACTTGGTGTGCGCGTGGGTGAAAGAGTTCCAGATTTCCGCTCCCCTTAGTGCTTTTTCACACCCCCCTCCCCCCCCCGCCCATGAATTAAATAAAGCAAATTACTGCAGATGCTGGAATCTGCAACAAAAACAGAAAATGCTGGAAAATCTCAGCAGGTCTGACAGTCTGAGCTCTGGCGAAGGGTCATCCAGATTCGAAATGTTGGCTCTATTCTCTCTCTACACATGCTGTCAGACCTGCAGAGATTTTCCAGCATTTTCTGTTTTTGACACTGCTGATTGGCCTAGTTCTTATTTTAAAGGCTCTACCCGCTCCCTCTCCCCTATGCCCCCACACCCCCTATCTTATCAAATCCTTCTAAATCATCTGAACACCTCCCCCCGATCAGATCATCCCTTCTTTACTCAAAGATACATTAAAAAGCCTAGTCCATTAACCCTTTAAATGCGAGTATAAAAATCTAATGCACTTAGAGGACAGTCAGATGGCTCCATTATAACAGGGCTCGTATTCTCAGATGGAATATGAGGGTCTGATCTCCATCCCCCCACTCCAGGGAGGCAAGCCCCACAATCCATGTAGGCTCAACATTCCCTAGGTGTGAGGGCTGAGGGAGCAGTGCCCAGGCAAGATGCACCAATAGGGTCACAGCTGAGGGAGCACTGCATCCACCCACCAGCAAAGCAGGGGCCCATCTTTCAAGAGGGGACATTACACCCAAGGACCTCCCCCCCCGCCCCAGACATCTGCCCTCTCAAGCGGGCATGAAGATTCAACAGCCCCAACTGGAAGTTGGGGTCAGGGGGGTGCTGAATTCTCCCTTGCGTCCTGGGGCTAATACTTATCCCCCAGCTGACACTCAGAACAAATCTGGATCATTTAACATGAGGGCTTTTTGTGCAAATCGGCACTCCATTAACTGTGAGGCATTTTGCAATGTCCCCAGGGTGGGGGTGGTTTATCACAGAAAATTGGGCAGGAGGAAAGATCTAGGTCTTCAAGACATGGATCAGAAGTAAGGAGGTGCTGAGATCAAAGCATCAAAATCACTTACTTTAGCCTTGCCAACCTCAAACTTCTCATCATTCGAGTAGATGACTGCTGTCTCCGGTCGGCTGGTTCGAATGAAACAGATTCCCTAAGAGACACAAAAGGGAGAAGAGGTAAATTTATATCCATGGTTTCACTCCCAGACTTCGGACTGACCACAGGGGCCCAAAATGGCCACCCTTTAGACCACTGCCTGGACTGGACGGCAGCAGAGATGTTTGCTAGGTCAATCCTGGGCATGGAGAAATTTTCTAATGAGGAGTCCAAATGATGTGCGGGTTGGGCACATTAACCATACTAAATTACCCTTTAGTGTCTAAGGATGTGTAGGTTAGAGGGAGTTGGGGGGTAAATATGTGGGGTTAGGTGGGACTGTGGTCAGTTCAGACTGAGTTGAATGACTTCTTGCTGCACTGTAGGGATTTTATAATTCCAGGAGAGTTTGAGCCTGTCCTCACTGGGAGTCTAGAAGACTGAGGGGAACCTTATCAAGTACCAGGCTGATTCCTGGGATGGCAGGTCTGTCATGCGAGGAGAGACTAAAATCAGTTGGGATTATATTAATTGGCATTTAGAAGAGTGAGAAGGGACCTCATAGAATTTTAAGTTTCTATCAGGAAGAGGGTAGATTCAGAAAGAATGTTCTTGATGCTGGGGCAAGTTCAGAACTAGGGGTCATAGTTACAAAAGGTTTACCCCTTATCCTCAAACTGAGGTGAGAAGAAATTTCTTCACCCAGCAAGTGCTGGAACCCCTGGTTCCCGATGGGAAAGTGGAGTTGAGGATTATCACATGAGATCAGTCATGATCTCATTGCATGGCAGAACAGACTCAATGGGCCAAATGGCTTAATTCTGCTCCTGCATCTTATGTCAGCACTCGGTCACTTGTTCATTACTAGAGATCGCTCAATTTTCACAGCATGATTGGCAAACCTGATTTCGGGAAAGCCAATTGGGTTCAATCTGCCTCACCGTCACCTCAGGACCAGAGGTTCAAGGTCTTGGTGCTACCCCAACAAGGGGGAAAGAAATTCTAGAGATTAGCTTTCCACGCCACGCAGCTGAAGACATGGCTGCCAATGGCAGAGCGATGGAAAAAAACAGTGGGGGTGGGGAGGGAGAGAGAGAGAGAGAGAGAGAGAGAGAGAATGTCCAAGAAGCCAGAATTGGAGGAGCACAGAGATCTCGGAGGAGTTCCTGAACTTAGGTGAGATGAAGAATGGTACCTTGGTGTTCGCCGCCAACTCCACAGCACTTTCGGTGGAGACACCATCACTGGGGTAGAAGATGGTGCATGTTGGGATTGCACGGAACATGGCAATGTCCTCCAGAGCCATCTGAGAGGGGCCATCTTCACCTGGGTGAGAAAGAAAGAAAGAACATTGAAAAAGAGGAAGGCAGTTCAAGCATTGAGACTGTACAACCCTGCTTTGGTGTGGGGGTGGGGGGGGGGGGGGGCGGAGGTGGGAAACCAATCATCTTTTCCAGCCCCCATCTGACTATTCAGATGGATCCAAGATCTCCCCACGGTCACAACCGTGGGAGTGAGGGAGAGGGAGAATTCACCCCATGTCCTGGAACCGTATATTCATCCCTTGACCAACAGTCAAATTCATATATAATCCAGTTTATGAATCACATTGTGGAGTCTTCCTGTGCACAAATCAGCCCCCTTCCCTGCCACTCCTGGCATTTTGGGAACTAGGATACTGGGGTACCACCAATGCAAGGAAACTCCACCACCCCCACCAAATCCCCAGATAACTATGGTAACTCACCAATGGAGATGCCACAGTGGGATCCAGAGAAGTTGACATTGCTCTGGGAGATGGCTGCCATGCGAATCTGATCATAGCCACGGCTGAGGAAGGCAGCAAAGGTGCTGGCGAAGGCCACGGTGCGGGCCCGCGTGGTACAACCAATGGCAACGCTGATCTGGACAGGTCAGAGGAGTGCAAAAAGAAATTAGCTTCACCACTCAACCACCTCATGACCAGCTATCCTACTCAACCCCAGAGCATTTGATGGTTCCTCCTCCCATGTCACAATGGCTCTTAAAATATACCAATCTCACGCAGCGAAACTGTTCGTTCACTCACGGCCAGCATCTTGGCACGTGACAATTTCTTTCCTTCTTCATTCACGGCTATAAGGGCACCGACCAAAGCCCCACACCTTTTGCCCATTCCTCAATCACCCTCAAGATGCTTCTTGCCCCTCCCTTGGGCAGGTTGCACTCAGGGTTTATTTTAAAAGTGTGCAAACGTCACTGGCCGGGCCCAGCATTTACCCCCATCCCTAATTACCCCCTTGAGAAGGTGGTGAGCAAGCCACCATCATGAACCCACTGCAGTCCCATGTGGTGTAGATACACCCACAGCGCTGTTAGGGAGGGCGTTCCAGGATTTTGACCCAGTGAAGGGATGGCCAACATATTTCCAAGTGAGGATGGCATGTGCGTGTGGGGGGGCTCAGAGGAGGAACCTGAGAGGGGTGAGGGTGCCAAGGA
The DNA here is from genome assembly GCF_965287045.1 of Carcharhinus amblyrhynchos. Lineage (NCBI taxonomy): Eukaryota > Metazoa > Chordata > Chondrichthyes > Carcharhiniformes > Carcharhinidae > Carcharhinus > Carcharhinus amblyrhynchos. The sequence goes on from NC_137338.1 coordinate 78,353,007, forward strand.
GTGTGTGTATTGTGATCTCTAAGGCACTGTTTGAGAGTAATGTGGTTAGATGTGAAACTATCCAGTTCAGATAGAGAAACAGAACAGCAGAGTATTATTTAAATGGAGATAGACTGGGAAACATTGGTGTAGAGGGACCTGGGTGTTCTTGTGCACCAGTCACTGAAAGCAAACATGCAGGTACAGCAAGCAGTTAGGAAGGTGAATGGTATGTTGGCCTTCATTGAGAGAGGACTCGAGTACAGGAGCAAGGATGTCTTAGTGCAGCTGTACAGGGCCTTGGTGAGTCCACACCCAGAGTAGTGTGTACAGTTTTGGACTCCTTATCACAGAAAGGACACTTACCATAGAGGGAGCACAGTGAAGGTTCACTAGATTGATTCCTGGGATGACAGGATTGTCGTATGGGGAGAGATTGGGTCGACTGGACCTGTTTTCACTGGGATTTAGAAGAATGCGAGGGGATCTCATTGAAATGTATAAAGTTGACAGGGCTGGACCGCTGGGTGTAGGGATGTTGTTTCCTCTGGCTGGGGAGGGTCGGGAACAAAGGGTCACAGTTTCAGGGTATGGGGGAGGCCATTTAGGACTGAGATGAGGAGAAATTTCTTCACTCAGAGGATGGTTAACCAGTGGAATTCTCTCCCACAGAAAGCTGTGGAGGACAAGACACCAAATGTATTTAAGGAGAAAATCAATAGATTTCTAGACTCGAGGTGTTCAGGGGAGTATGGGGAGAGCACGGGGAGCATGATATTGAGAGAGAGGATCAGCCACGATCATACTGAATGACAGAGCAGGCTCGAAGGACCAAATGGCCTTCTCTGCTCCTAGCTTCTGTATTTCTGTGAAAGGGCAGTGGAAGCATATTGATGCTCAAAAAGGGGGAATTGAATAACTACCCGAAGAGGGAAAATGTACAGGGCATGGGAGAGAGAGAGAGCGCACGCACATGCCCAAAGGGGCTGGCACAGCTACAATGGGCTGAATGATGCAATACATAAAACCATTCATACATTACTGTTCATGTTTAAAAAAAAATTGTACCTTCTTTAATCCCCCCCCTTTATTCCTTCATGGGGACATGGGATGGCCAACATTTGTTGGCTATCCCTAATCGTCCCTTGAACTGACCGTCTCAATTGGGCCTACTTCAGGAGGCAGTTAAGAGTTGACTACATTGTTTTGTGCGTGTATGGGGTCGGGAGTCATGTGTAGACCAGGCTGGGGTAAAGATGGCAGATTTCCTAAGAGTGACCCAGCTGGAGTTTCTATGACAATTGACGATAGTTTCTGAGGGTTGACCGTGAAATTAACGTTATAATTCCACATTTTCATTCATCAAATTTAAATTCCACCAGCTGCCATGGTGGGATTCAAACCTGGTTTCTCCACTCCCAAGCCCCGAACATTAGCTTCCCGCTGCCTGGTTGGGGGTCAGGGGTAGAAAATCAGGTCTCAGGAGATTTCTCTCCCGCAAATGAACATCGCGTGTATGGAGCTCAAATGCCAGTGTGGGCCTCCTCCTTTCCCCCACATGATGCGGAGGAGTAGGCCGTTTGGCCCATCAAGTCTGCTCTGCCAATGAGATTGTGACTGATCTGTTTTGAGAACTCTCAACACCCACTTTCCTGTCTTATCCCTTCAATTCCCTTACTGATTAAAAATCTCTCAGCCTTGAACATACTTCATGACCCAGCCTCTACGGTAAAGAATTCCACAGATTCACTACCTCAAAACATTCCTCCTAATCGCTGTCTGAAAACATGCAGCTCCCCTTACTCAGGTTGTGCCCTTTCATCCTAGGATCTCCCTCAAGGAGAAAACAACCTCTCAGCATCGACCCTGTCAAACACCCCCTGAGAATCCAATATGTCTCAAGAAGGTCATCTCTCATTCTTCTAAACTCCCAGCGAGTCCAGACCCAATCTCTGTTCACGAGAAAACCCCTCCCTACCCAGGATCAACCTAGTAAGGCTTCTCTGGACATCTTTGCTGCCGTTCGATCCAGCCACTGGTCTAAAAAAGGTGGCTACTTTGGGCTCTGCTGGTGGCCATTTTGGGCCACAGGGAGTAGCTGCTCGCGACTTGGAATTGCAACGCAGCAGGAAATCTTGGAGAGAAGCAAAAAAAAAAATTTAGATTTTTTTGACGTGAAGCAGAGCTGCCTCCATTCTTGGAATCAACTGAGAAAGCCTTCTCTGGACTGCCTCCAATAGCCAGCATATCTTTCCCTAGATAAGGGAGCCTAGACTGTTTGCTTCTGTCTGGTGAACACTAACTGACCGGAGATCTTCACCACAAGTGCTTACCATGTTCTGTTCAGCAATGTAACACTCGATGAATCTCTCGGGATGTTCCTTGCGGAAGAGATCGGAGAACGTCGAGTTCTTGGTGTCACCGTCCAGGGCGATGACTCGCGGGTTGGCGTGGCCCAGTTTGGCCAGGGCTAGGCCGTAGGCCTTCCGGGTGGCGATCTGAGGAGCGAAAGGCACACACAGTCACTCCAAACCTTTAGCACGTACACCAAAACAGACTGGGGTTCTACCCAGAGCATGCAACCCGAGAACAGGACACAGTACTCAATGCAGGCTGTGGCCTAGCCAGGAATGATGTCTCCACATGGGGATAAGACCTTTCAAATAAGTCCCTTCAAAATAGGGACTGTGGAGCTGCAGCCATCCCCTCAGATAGACCACGATTGTACTCATTAACATCATCTGTCTCCATAGCCCTCAATCCCCCTCAACACCCAACCTCCCTCAGATGGCACACAGTACCCCCTCAGCACCACTGCCCCCATGGCAGTGCCTCCCATAAAACCCAAAGACCCCAAAGGACACAGTGTCCCTAAACATCTACCTGCCCCCCCAACAGTGCATAACCCTCTTAGTACCTGCACCCACCCTCCCGACCTGCAGCACTGATCCCCTCCCCACAACAGCAGTGTGCTGCTCCTGCAGCTACCCAGCACACAGTGCTGGACATTGGGATGAGGATCTCTGGAGCGGGTTCTCGAATCCATGACACCCTCAACGGGAAAGTTCCAACACCTGAACGTGTCAGTAGCGGACATCCCACAGATTCTGTTCTGGGACAAGGGGAATAAACCTCTTATCCCCAGCTCCTGACAACAGGACCCGCCACACTCAGGTACCTTATCACCAAGCTTGTAGCTGGGTAGAGACGGCATCTTGATGGCCGAAATGTCGACAGCTGGGGCATCCTCTTCAGGGGGCGTGGGTTGCAAGGGCACATTGGTCTGGATCTGCTCCTCGATTTCACGCAGTATTGCTGCCATGCGATCCTTGGGCACAGGCTTCCCGTGCCAATTCTCTTCATTCTCCACACCTGCAAATCAAAACAGTGTGTGTGTCCGGAGACAGGAAAAATTACCGTGCCCTTCAAACTGCTTCCCCGTCCGAGACACTAAAGCAACAATACCTCAGTGCGACGGGGAAGCGCATCGCGGACAACAGCCCGAGAGCAAGCAGGAGCGCCCTTCAGTATCCTGGAGGAACACAGTAAGAAGTCTCACAACACCAGGTTAAAGTCCGACAGGTTTATTTGTTAGTAAACACCACTAGCTTTCAGAACACTGTTCCTTCATCAGGTGAGTGGGGAGTTCTGATCATAAACAGGGCATAAAGGCACACACAGTTTACAAAATATTGATTAGAATGCAAGTCTTTACAGCTAATCAAGTCTTAAAGGTGCAGACAATGTTTGTGATCAGAATTCCCCACTCACCTGAAAGAACAGCGTTCCTACTAAATAAACCTGTTGGACTCTAACCTGGTGTTGAGAGACTTCTTACTGTCTTTGCCCCAGTCCAACGCCGGCATCTCCAGGCACAGGGTCTGGGGGAAAGCAGCCACTGGGAAAGTGGCCCTGGAGGATTGACTGAAGCCGTGTCAGGCCCAGCACTGACCTTTAATTCCTTTCCCTTTCAGCGTCTTGGCGACAATGGCGGTTGGTCGGTCCTTCACCAGGCTGGCCTGGCCGAGCGCCTCGCACAGCTCCACCACATTGTGTCCATCCACAACGTAGGTGTTCCACCTGTCAATATAAATCACCACCACTGTCACACACTAATAAACCCACAACAACAGGCCATTCAGCCCCTCTCCAGCCTGTTACACAGGAACAGGAAGCCCATTCAGCCCCTCTCTAGCCTGTTAGGAACAGGAGGTGGCCCAATGTAACAGGCTGGAGAGGGGGCTGAATGGGCCTCCTCCTGTTCCTTTCAGCCCCCTCTCCTTTACCCCTTGCATGTAAAACAGGAACAGGAGAAGGCCACTCAGCCCCCCTCTCAATGCTTTAACACCGAAACAGGAGGCCATTCAGCCCCTCAAGCCAATTACACAGGAACAGGAGGTGCCCATTCAGCCCCTCTCCAACCTATCACACAGGAACAGTCCATTCAGCAGTATCCCCCCAATCCTTCAAGCCTGTTACATAGGAACGGGAGGAGGCCCATTCAGCCCCTCTAAAACCGGTTTCTACATCCAGTGAGATCATGATTAACTCTCTCCATATCCCTGCCTTCACTTCCCCGATCTCTCTTTAATAAGTTTGAATCTTTCCTGGTGGTTTAGTGGTTAGGATTTGGCACTTTCAACACCACAGACCAAGTTCAATTCCCAGTCAGTGAATGAAGATTTAGAGGTGGCACAGTGGTTAGCACTGCTGCTTCACAGCGCCAGGGACCTGGGCTCAATTCCCAGCCTTGGGTCATTGTGTAGAATCTGCACAGACAGACATTCTCCCCGTGTCTGCATGGGTTTCCTCCCCCAGTACTCACCCGAAGGACTCGCAACGCTTGCGGTAGATGTTCATGTCGTGTTGGAGGGGTGCAGGCTCGCTCTGGCCCAGGCGGTTGACATCAAAGATGGCCACCAGGTTGTCCAGCTTGTAGAAAGAGGCAAAGGCCATGGCTTCCCAGATGGCACCCTCAGAGGACTCGCCATCACCGATCAGGCAGTACACACGATAGCTTGGGAGAGAAAGGCAGATTGCTCAATTCAGGGTGAGCTCCCAGCCACATACGACACTGCAAACCACCACCCACCACCCCCCCCACCCCACAGACTAAACTTTTGCAATTCACCACTGAAGCTTCAAAAAGGATGATTAACCAGGCCCAACACTCATCTTGCACCCCTGCCATCCATCCCCTGGATGCCCCCTTTCTAAGATGCCCACACCCAGGGAGCCCTGTTCCTCCATTCCTCCTGCACCCAGAGAGTGCCCCCCACTTCACCACCATGCCCAGTGAGGGACCCCCACACCCACAGAACTCCAACTGCCTGCCCCCCCCCCCCACCCCACCAACTCCTTCCCCATGCTCAGCGAGCACCATCCCCCCCCATTCCTGGGAGCGCGCTACATCCCAATCCCCTGCACACAGACAAGGTACCCACGCCCAGGGAGCACCACTCCTTCCCCAAAGTACCCGTGAGTGCCCCCCAATTCCCACAAAACCCCAGCCATGCAAAATCAACAGGACTGTGCCTGCAAGACTGGCACTAGGGGCAATGTCTATCCTGGATCATGGGGCACAGAGTGGCATGAGGGATGGTGTAACCAACATCCAAGGCAAGAGGAAGGAGGCTTGACCGGAGTTAAACTGAGACAAACCTCCAACCCCACACACACCTAAATCCCAACAAACTCCAATCAGATTCCAGGGAGCCGACAGGAATCCAGCCTGGATCTCAACTCCAGGGTGAAAAAGAAAGAGAGATGAAGATTAAATTGAAGCATTTGAAAGTAGGCCGCTTGATTCTCCTCAGTGGGCCGGTAGCAGACTGGTACAATGCTGTGATGGGTGGGCGGGCTGAAGAGGAGCTAATGAAAGAGTCTCTGTTCAAATTGTACAACATGCCAGACTCAATGTTCAGCAGTCGAGTCCACCCCACCTACCTCCAACATGCCTGCTCCTTCGCTCCCCCCTCCGCCCATTCCAAATCTGTCTTTTAGACAATGTCCCTTTGTTTGAACAGGAGCCAATTGATGAGACATTGGTTTCTTATCTTGTGGCTGAGCACTCTTCCTTGTTTGACCCCTCCCCATCTCCAGAACATCCCTCTAAAAGGTCTCCGTGCTTCTCCACTTTTGACCTCAACTCCAGTGGTGGCCGTGCCCACAGCTGCCAGGGTTGGGCGGGGGGAGGTGCAGCTCTTCCTTAAGCCTACCCACCTCTTTAGGGCAGTTGGGGTCATCACTGACAAAAGTCTGTATTGGACATATAAATTCAGTGGCTGACAAGTTACATTCATGCCACGCAAGTGCCAGGTCATAAGAGATAGGATCTAACCATTTCCCCTTGACAGTCAATGTCATTCCCATTGCTAAATCCCCCCACTATCAACATCCTGGGGGTTACCATTGACCAGAAACTGAACTGGACCCAGCCATATCACTACTGTGGCTCCCAAAGCAGGTCAGAAGCTGGGAATCCTGCAGAGAGTAACTCACCTCCTAACTCCCCCTCAAAGCCTGTCCACCATCGACAAGGCACAAGTCAGGAGCATGATGGAATACTCTCCCACTCGCCTGGACAAGCATGGCTCCGACAACACTCGAGAAGCTCAACACCATCCGGGACAAAGCAGCCTCCCACTCAATCGACACGCTAACCACCCACCCTCGACACTCACTCCCTCCACCACCGACGCACAGCGGCAGCAGTGTGTACCGTCTACAAGATGCACTTCAGTGACTCACCAAGGCTCCTTCGACAGCACTGCCCAAATGCACCACCTCTACCCCCTAGAAGGACAAGGGCAGCAGATACCATGGGGAACACCCACTGCCTGCAATCCCCCGCTCTGAGCTTCCTCCACCATGCTCCCCCCCCTCCCCCCAACTCCAACCCCACACACACCATCCCGACTTGGAAATATATTGGCCGTTCCTTCACTGTGACTGGGTAAAAATCCTGGAACTCCCTTCCTAACAGCGCTGTGGGTGTACCTGCACCACACGGGACTGCAGCAGGTTCAACATGGCAGCTCAACCACCACCTTTTCAAGGTGACAATTGGGATGGGGGGGTAAATGCTGGGTCCAGCCAGCCACACCCACATCCTGGTGAAAAAATGTTCCCAAATTAAACCTCGGCAGGACCCTGTCCTGGGAAGGGATGGGGCGGGGAGGTGAGAGAAGCCGTCCATTCTTTGTACCTGGCACGGTCGAAGTATTTCCCAGTGTAGGCCATGCCACAGGCTGCCCCGAGACCCTGACCCAGGGATCCTGTTGCAACATCCACAAAGGCTAGTTTCTGTGGAGAGAGAGAGAGCACGTGAGAGTGAACCAGAACAAATTCCCATTTCTCCAGTGTGTTTCCCGTCTCAGGGCATCCCAAAGTGCCTCATAGCCAAAGATACAGATTTTTAAATAAAAAAGACATTCGTAACATAGGAAAACCAGCAGCTGTGTTGCACAAGATCCCACAAATCAGAAATTTGTTTTTTGACATTCATTTTGGTTCCCAATCTTCTCCAACCCCTGACAACCACCCTGGACAGGTCTGACACCCCTAACGCCACCCTCTCCATCCTCTAAACTGGAGGACCTCCTAATAGCTCAACCCGCCCCCACCCCTCGACACGACAGGGCCTCTCTTCCACTCCCCCAGGACCAGGCTGCCCTTCCACCCACTCCCGCACAGGACTGACTCCAGACCCCACACAGCTATGTGATTGACTCTTAACTGCCCCTCAGAAATAAGCCCCAGCAAGACCCTCCATTTCAAGGGGCTATTGGGGGCGAGTGCTGACTGTTATCCCAAAAAAACAATAAAAAACCAACAGCATCGTTGGGCTTTCCATACCCACTGTGCACCGTGGGCCTGGGGTGCGTTATCAACCCATTCAAAGCATGTTGGTTTTTGCCCACACCCATACAGCAGTCAAACTTACTGGAGTGGGATGTCCTTCGAGCAGGCAGCCAACCTTGCGGAGCTTCATCAGCTCTGATTCTTCCACGTAGCCTGCCTCGACCCAGGCCGCATACAGTATCGGGGCTGCGTGTCCCTGGAATTGGAGAACAGGTCAGTGCACGCGAAAAGGGGATGACTTTTGGGTTCCCGTCGCTCCCGGCAAAAGTGATTAATAACAGTAGATACAGCCCTCTAATCCAAAATCTTGGATGCACCAGGTCCCCAAGGAGTACAATTCACTGGGCCAAGGACGAAGGGGGTTTTTAATCATACGAGGACAGGTTGGGTCTGCTCCCTCCACCACCGACGCAAAGCGGCAGCAGTGTTTACTGTCCACAAGATGCACCGCAGCAACTCACCAAGGCTCCTTCAACAGCGCTGCCCAAACCCACCACCTCTACCCCCTAGAAGGACAAGGGGCAGCAGACGCCATGGGGAACACCCACCGCCTGCAAGTTCCCCCTTCGAGCCTCCCCCCTCACACCATCCCAACTTGGAAATATAGCAGCCGTTCTTTCACTGGATCAAAATCCTGGAACTCCCTCCCTAACAGCACTGTGGGTGTACCTACACCACATGGGACTGCAGCGGGTTCAAGATGGTGGCTCACCCACCACCTTCTCAAGGGAGATAATTAGGGATGGGGGTAAATGCTGGGCTCAGCCAGCCAAGCCCTCACCCAGTAAATAAATTGAAGATTAGATCAGTCCAAAACGTCAAATGGTTGAGAGAGAAATCAAAAATTGAAACATCTTTCTGCTGACGGATGATTAGTCAGAGAAATACGGACATCAATTTGCAGCAGGGTAGGCCACTCAGACCCCCCACCGCATCCCACCACCACCACCAAGCCTGGTTTGCTATTCTTTAAGGTCACGGCCGATCCGACTGACACCTCGACCCCCCCCATTCCCGCCCCACACACTCCCCCAATATCCTTTCACCCCCCTCGTTAATCCAGAATCTATCCGCCTCTGCCTTAAAAAGATTCCAAGACTCTGCTTCCCCCGTCTTCTCAGGAAGAGTGCTCCAGAGACTCAGCCCCCTCTGAGAAATCTTCAGTGGGCGACCACCTTATTTATAAAGTGACCCCCCCCCCCCCCCCCCCCCACCCACCCACCCGAGTTCTAGATTCTCTCGCAAGAGGAAACATCCTCTCCACGTCCACCCTGTCAAGCAACCCCCCCACCCTTAGAAACGCAAAGGCTTCAATCAAGTCGTCTCTCTAGACTCAAAGTGATTCCAAACATTAAAACCAGCCCCCTCCCATTAAATTCTGAGGGGGATTTTGACAAGGGTGATGCTTAGAGGCTGTTTCCTTCTCCCCCCACCCCAAAACCACAGAGTCAGGAAGATAGGGCAGGGGGGTGGGGTCACAGTCACAGGATAACAGGCCAGTCATTTTGGACGAGAAACAGATGAATTTTTCCATCCCAAATTCCTCAAACTCCAGAGGAAACTCGGCTTGTGGGGGAAAAAAAAGAAATCGATACGTTGAGGATAGCAGGTGGGGGAAGTGGAGTCGAGGTGGGAGATCAGCCATCATGATTATAAAGGTTAAAGTTTATTTTAGTGTCACAGGTAAGTGTCACATTGTAACTTCAACTTACGTTGAAGTTACAATGAAGTTACTGTGAAAATCCCCTAGTCACCACACTCCGGTGCCTGTTCGGGCAACACTGAGGGAGAATTTAGCACGGCCAATTCACCTAACCAGTACAACTTTCAAACTGTGGAGGAAACTGGAGCATCTGGAGGAAACCCACACAGACACGGGGAGAACATACAGACACTGCACAGACGTACAAACTCCACACAGAGTAAACCGAGACCAGAACTGAACCAGGGTGCCTGGTGCTGAGAGTCAGCAATGCTAACCACTGTGCCATCATGCCACCCTGCCTATTGAACAGGGGGGGGGGGGAGAAAAAAGAGGGGCAAAACAGGCTGAAGAAGGGCTGAGGGGCCTCCAACCTTCTTCTGGGAAGACCCCCTCTTGGGGCAGGACGGTCCACGAGACCCCCCCTTACCTTTGACAGCACAAAACGATCGTTGCTGGGGTCCCTTGGAGACTTGGCTTTGTACTTCATAACGTGGAAAAAGAGAACGGACATGATTTCCGCAGCACTGCAGCAGGAGGTGGGATGACTGGAATGAAATGTAAATGTTTCAGACATTCGTGTCAGCAGCAGGACACAAGACCATTGATGCTCAAAAACAAATCCAGAATGAATCTAGTCAATAATCCATCATCTGATTGCTCTGTTTCCCACTCCCAACACCCCTGCTCCTCCCTTATCCACACAAGGATTTCGTCATCTCCCGTTTCAATCAGTTTGAACCTTTCCAAACCAACAGTACCATCAGGTATCGATGAGGTTCAGCAAGTATTGCACCCATCCAGTTCCCACACAACAAACACTGCCCTGAAAGCAGTCGTTTTGCTACTTTTCGAATCGCTCCACCCTCTCCAATTCCGGTCACCGCACTTTCAAGAAGATTGCAAAGGCTTTAGACAGGGGTGCTGAAATATCGACAAGAAAGGTTCCAGACAAGAAGGATTTCAGTTACACGGACATGTCAGAGAAACTGGGGCCTCGGTGCTGTTCTGTTTGCTTACACAGAAAAGGAGGGTTATGGGGGCTAGAGATGGTTACAGAGATAGGGACGGTTGTAGGGGCTGGAGGCAGTTGCAGAGATAGGGAGGGTTATAGGGACCTGAGGGGATTACAGAGATAGGGAGGGTTTAGGGTTCCTCTCTTGGCACTATCACTCAGGGGTCCAGATTATGGGCTCAAGTCTCTGGAGATGACAGCAGATGGGATGGGTGTGGAGGGGAAAGAGTGCCAGAGTAACTCCAGATAAAGCAATGCATTTCAAAACCTGAATTAATGGAGTTATCCCAGTGAATAGGCCTCTAATCCTTGTTTTTCACATTGACCCCGTTTCCAGAGATTGAACTCTACAGAGAGAACTGAACACATTTAGCGTTGCTGCTATTCCAAACATCACTGAACCTAACTCTATTCTTTCCCCTGACGCCCTGCCTCCCTCCCATCAAACCCCCTCCCCCATGTCCCAGCTTGTATTAATAAGATTTAGGTTGCTTAGCAACAATGCAAGGCTCCAGGAGCTCTGTACATTCAGAGTTTAACCTCATCGAGCCCCACAATCAGAGTCCATCATTGATGCTCTGTTCACTAATTCTCCATTCACTCCCACTCCAGCAACTCCCTACCTGGCTGCCCCCCGTTTATAATTCTTACCTTCCTCTTCAAAGTCCTCCATGGCCACCTTGTCCCTCTCCCCATCTCTGTAACCCCTTCCAGCCCCTACAACCTTCCCCATCTCTAACCTCCTCCAGCCCCTACAACCCTCCTCATCTGTCACCTCCTACAACCCGCCAAGATCTCTGCACCCCTCAAGCATCTCCCCAATTCCCATCGCTCCGCCATTGACGGCCGTGCCTTCAGCTGCCTGGGGTGGGGGTGGGGGTGGGGGTGGGGGAGGCGGGACCAGAATGTGCTGTCACTCAGCTTCAAATTCTTTCGGAGGGTTGGGTTACAGCAAGAATGTTTTTAAACCGGACCTGAATTAGGAAACCCAACAATGTAAGAAATGGGGAGGGGGAGAATTGAGGAGAAAGCTCTTTCCCTGGAGAGTGTGGGACTCGCTGCCACAGGGAGTGGTTGAGGTGAATCATGTCGATGTGTTTAAGGGTGAAAAGCCTGTGATAACCTCAGTTCATTCAACAAAAGGCCCAAAACCAATGTTTACATTTTACAGTCTGCTCACCTGGAATAAGGAAACGCCTCAGGCACTGGAAGATCCCACAGAGAGCGAGGTAAATAACCTACACACTTGTTCTCTCAGTGATGGGGTCCCAGGACACAGGAAAGAGTTCCCTATACACCCCCCCCCCCCCCCCACACACCCCCCCCCAACCCCACTTCCAATCATGGCTGTAGGATCTCCCGTCGCCATCTGAGGCGGTGGCGGGGTGGGGAAGCATTTGAATTAGCAGTGTCATTCAGCCCCTTGAGCCCTGCTATCCCATTAAACAAAATCATGGCGGCTCAGATCATATTCCCCTCTCCCCAAAACTCAGCCTTAAATACATACAGCGAGCTACAGCCCCCACTGCTGTCCAAGGGGTGGGGAGAATGCCACACACCGACCACTCAGAAGAAATTCCTCCTCATCTGTCTACAATGGGAGACCCCCCCCCCTCCCCCCAATTCTCAAACTGTGCCCCTCCCCCACAGCTCTAGATTCCACCCCCATGAGGGGAGGGGGGTGGGGGGAACATCCTCTCAGCATCCACCCTGTCAAACCCCACCACCCCCCTCAGAATCTGAGATGTTTCAATAAGATCCCCTCTCATTCTTCTAAACTCCAGTGGGTTCAGGCCCCGAGCTGCTCAACCTTTTCCTCATAAGACAGACCCCCCCCGCCCCCTTCACCCCAGGAATCGGCCCAGTGAAACTTCTCCGAATGGCCTCTGACGCGAATGGATCCCTCAAGTGTAAAGGGGGCCAAAACTGTCTGCAGTCCCCAAGTTGCAATCGAGGGGGAGGGTGGTGACACCTCTGGTCTATCATTCAACCCACTTTGGGTACATGTTCAAGGCATTCTGTTGAGGCACTCACTCACCTCAGAAAGTGGTAGCTAATCCAACCCATCCCATCCCTGCTGCCGTGAGGAAGGGTGGCACACTAGTTAACACAGCTGCCTTGCAGTGCCAGAGACCCAGGTTCAATTCTGGCCTTGGGTCACTGTGTGGAATTTGCATGTTCTCCCCGTGTCTGCATGGGTTTCCTCCAGGTGCTCTAGTTTCCTCCCACACTCCGAAGATGTGCGGGTTAGGTTGATTGGCTGCGCTAAAATTGCCCTTTTGTGTCCTGAGATGTGTAGGTTAGAGGAATTAGTGGGTAATTATGCAGGTATAGAGAGTTAGGGCATGGGTGGAATTGTGGTCAGTGCAGACTTGATGGACCAAATGGCCTCTTTCTGCACTGTAGGGTCTCTATGATTTCTATGATCAAAAAAAAAGACACCTCTTTTGCTCTTTCCCCATTGAAAGACTTGATCCAAAAGCTAATTCCCCCTCCCTTCACTCTCCCCCACCACATCTCTGAAATCAAGGCTTGCATGGGCATAGGAGAGGTCATTCAGCCCATCCTGTCCATGCTAGCCCTCCAAGAGCAAGCTCCCATCATTAAAGGGTGGGAGTGCATGACACCACAGTTCTCCAAATTCACCCCTTTTGCCCAATAGTTTCTAATTCTGGTCCCACTTCCCCTCCATGAGTGACTCATCAAAAATTTGCCTCCCTCTCTGACTATTCTCCAGACTAGAAGCCAGGAGGTTGCTCAATAAAGCACACTTAGTCTGTGTGCTACCTGCAGGGGAGGGGACAGCACAGAAATGGAACTCACCTTACACATGGCAAAACACTGATAAAGGGTGGAGTGACTGAATCCCCTTCCCAGATTTCAAAATAACCTTCACTCCCAATACCGACCCAAATACACTTCTTCCCAGCCAGGGAAGAAAAAATATGCCAATGGAGCAACAGCCTGATAGTCTCTCAGAGCTTTACAAAAAGCATCCGTACTAACAATGAGGAAATGCTGAGTCAGAGTGACACACACACTACTGGAATATCAAGAGGGGAAAGAGAGACACACACCAACTACTGGAATATAGAAAGGGGAGAGAGAGAGACAGAGACACACATACACACACACACACTAACTACTGGAATGTATAAAGAGGAGACACACACATCCACACCCACTAACTACTGGAATATAGAAAGGGGTGAGAAAGAGACACACACTACTGGAATATAGAAAGGGGAGAGACACAGACACACATACTAACTACTGGAATATATAGAGAGGGGAGAGAGACACACACACACACACACACATGCCCACTAACTACTGAAATATAGAGAAGGGAGAGAAAGACACACACACACAAACTACTGGAATATAGAGAGAGGGAGAGACACATACTCCTGAAATATATAGAGAAAGGAGGAAAGACACACACACACACTACTGGAATAGAGAGAGAGGAGGGAGAGAGAGACACACACACACTACTGGAATAGAGAGGGGGGGAGGAGAAAGAGAAGCGAGAGACACACTCCTGAAATGTGGAAATACAATGAAATGGTGGGGGAGGGGGGGTAAGAAACGCGTGTAGAGAATCTGATAGCAGAGGGGGAAAGAGTGAGACTGGAGAAAGGGAGAGAGAGCTGGGGAAAGCGTGCGAACAGAGAGAGATAATGAGGGGGAGCGTGGAGAAGGAGTGAGGAGTCGGGGGGCAAAAGAGATGTCTTACCCTGAATTGGAGGCGCATGTCGCTTTGATGGAGAGGATGCGAAGCCTGTTGGCGATATCCTGGAGAGTCTGGAGACCCTTACTGTCTGGAAGCTGGGATCTATCCATCGCTGCAGGGATAAGCAGAGTGTGAACGGGCTCCCAAAGCCAAGGTGTGCAGGAAACAGACAGAGAGAGAGGCTGCTACAGTATCTGTGCAGGAAACACACAGACTGCTACAGTATCAATGCACTGTGTGAGTGCAGGAGGTTTACTATAACCTTCTCCCTCTCTGCAGAAACTTCCTCCTTCACCTCTGTTTTCTCAATCCACAAGCGCAGCGGATATGTCGTTCATTCAGGTGGGTGGGTTTTACTCAAAATCGAAGTCACGCCACGAACATCTTATTGGTTGGATTGAACAGAGACAGAAAGGGAACCGTCAGCTATTAGCATGGCTGCTGGTTGCAAAATCAGGAAGAGGAGTGCAGCCCAAAGTCTGACCATCCGCAGCACCACCTTTCTTCTGTGTGGCAAACCCCTTTAGATCTCAGATGGGGGTTGCCAGGTTCACGGGAGCCACTTTGCAGCCCTGGCCAGACTCAGGAGGAGGCCACTCGGCCCATTGTAACCTTGCTGGCCTTTGAAAGAGCTACCATTCAGTCGCACCCTTTCTCCCACTCAGGCTTCAAGGCCCAGCGCTCAATCTTCTCCAGCTGAAGACACTTCCTGCCTGGGTGGTGCTCTCCAAGACACAGGACATGTCCCAGAGTTCCCACGTGTCGCAGGACATGCCTTCCACAGGACAGAAATGCCCCCACCAAGCTTCTGCTTATTCAACAATTCACCAAAAACTAAGTGAAATAAACTCAAGGCTTAAAGAAGAAAACCACTCACCAGCTACCGGAGGTTAAAAAAAGAGAAAAAGTGGGCCCTTCTTACTGCTGCAAATCAAATCCCCAATTTTTGCTCTCCTTTAACAATACTGCCATCAATCTGTGGCCCACACTCACTCTTGCTGCTCAAGGTATGGGGGCAAGGCTCGGTGCATCACAGGGCGATCTGGCCATTATCAAATTGCTGCTCATGGGATCTTGCTGTGTATGTGACTTGGCCACTGCGTAATGCCCACACCTCCGCACCAGAAAAAAAACTTGATGTCTGAGGGTCTCAACCCTGGGTGACTGTTGCAGCGTTGCATTCCCCATGTGCCCAGGGCCAGTATTTAATTACAGGCTGGGTAATTACAGACTCCAGTACTATCCCTCCGTTATCCTGGTTCTGGTGAGTCCATTAATCTGCAATCCACCCTGGAACTGGCCATCCTGTAATTAAACTGGGAAACCATACAGGCTGCCACTCAAGAACTGTGTGACAAATGGTTTCTATTACCTCCCTCTATCTGTCCATCACCATGTCTTTTTCATTCCATCTCTCACAGTATCAGTCATTGTCTCCTTCCCCTCTCTCTGCCTCCTTCACTGTCACTATCTGTCTATCTATGAATGTATCTCTATCTGTTTATTACTGTCCCTATTAGAAAAGTTACAGCACAGAGGAGGACATTGGGCCCATCTTGTCCATGCCAGCCCAGGGACACCCAGATGCCCTTCCTAATCCCACCTTCCTGCACCGGACCCATAGCCCTGTATCTCACAGCATTTTTGGTACAGATCCAGGTACTTTTGAAAAGAGTTTAGGGTCTCTGTCTCCACCACCAACTCGGACAGTGAATTTCAGACACCCACCATCCTCTACGCAATAAAGTTCTTCCTCATGTTCACTGTACACTTATCTTGAGTCTATGTCCCCTGGTTCTAGAATTCTCCACCAAGGGAAATAATGTTGTTCTGTCCACTCTATCTTTCCCCCTCATAATTTTATAGACATCTACCAAGCCACCCCTCAGCCTTCTTTGTTCAAAGAAAATAACCACAACCTATCCAATCTCTCCCCATGACTACACTTTCTAGCCCTGGCAACATTCTTGTAAACCTCCTCTGCACACTCTCCAGAGTAATTACATCCTTCCTGTAATGTGGTACACAGTACTGCAGTTGTGGCCTCACCAGTGTTTTATACAATTCCCACATTATATCCTTACTTCTATATTCTATACCTCTCTCAGTGAAGGAGAGCATTCCATATGCCTTCGTTACTACCTTGTCTACTTGAACAGTAGCATGGTAGCACAGTGGTTAGCACTGCTGCTTCACAGCTCCAGGGAGCTGGGTTCGATTCCCGGCTCAGGTCACTGTCTGTGTGGAGTTTGCACATCCTCCCTGTGTCTGCATGGGTTTCCTCTGGGTTTCCTCCCACAGTCCAAAGATGTGTGGGTTAGATTGATTAGCCATGCTAAAATTGCCCCTTGTCCTGAGATGCGTAGGTTAGAGTGATTAGTGGGCAAATATGTAGTGATGTGGGGTAGGTCCTGGGTGGGATTGTGGTCGGTGCAGACTCGATGGGCTAAATGGCCTCTTTCTGCACTGTAGGGTTTCTATGATTCTATGACCTGCTGCCTTTAGCGACCTGTGTAACTGTACCCTTCTTAGTATATTTTTTCAGAATAAACCTGTTGTGTGTTACCTCGAATCTATGTGTGCAAAACTATAGCTTTTCTTTGTTTAAAACCCACAACCACAAATGTATTTAAAACATTACAAAAAGGAAATTGACGATGAGTTGTGATTTTGTTTCATTGATAACACTGAGAAAAGATAAAAAATATTGTGGATCCCCATGTTTTGAATATTAGAAGGCTGAGGAGAGCTGTGAGATCCTGTGTGTGCTTAGTCCTGTTTGCTTCAGTCTACGCAAAGACTTCATTTTAAGATATTTACGCCTATGCAATTACATTTAAATGCTAGACTGTGAGGGTTAACTAACACTACTGGTTTGACTACATGTTAAAACTCAGAAGGCATGCTGGGTTAGCTAAACATTGACTGCATTCCTGAAGGGCACACAATGCAGGCAAACAACAGCAGCCGCGAGAATTGTTTTTCTAAGTCAGAGACAGCATGTGACAGACACCTCCAATAACTGGATGCTTTGCTGTACGGCTGGGGCCATTTGAGAAAAAGCAATACGTGAAATCAATGGTCTCCAGGGTAAAAAGGGAAGTAGTGGGAAGACACTGAGTGCAAGTTGCTCGTGCTTGCAAGAGAAAAGACTGATCAATTTAGGATCTCAATGAAGAGAATGAATGATGGAGTTTCTTTGCCCAGTATTTTCAGTACTCTGTACAAGCGAATTAAATTGAAAATGAGTTGCTCGTGCCAGCTTTTCTCAGGACAATAGAAAGTAAAACCTTCACTTTGCTCTGGGCTTTGTTCATCCAGCAAAGACAGAAGCAAAATGTACAATGACTTGACAAAACATCCTCGCAGAACTTTACTCTCCAGAGCCACCAATCATCATCAAACAGGCTATGAGGAGAGGTTGGAGGAACTTGGTTTGTTCTCACTGAAATGACGGAGGTTGAGGGACGACCTGGTAGAGGTCTACAAGATTACGAGAGGCATGGACAGAGTGGATAGTCAGAAGCTTTTTCCCAGGGTGGAAGAGTCAATTACTAGGGGGCAAAGATTTAAGGTGCAATGGACAAAGTTTGAAGGAGATGTAAAAGGCAGATTTTTTTACACAGAGGGTGGTGGGTGCCTGGAACTCATTGCTGGGGGAGGTAGTGGAAGCGGATATGGTAGTAATTTTTAAGGGGCATCAGGACATGAATAGGATGGGAATAGAGGGATATGGTCCCAGGAAGGGTAGGGGGCTTTAGTTAAGTTGGGCAGCATGGGTCAGTGCAGGCTTGGAGGACCAAAGGGCCTGTTCCTGTGCTGTAATTTTCTTTCTTCTTTGTTCTTTGGTTCAGGTTCCTCCGAAGAAGCAAGTGGAAGGTAAAAACATCGCTCTGTTTGTGGCAATCTTAAATTGGCTGGCCCAACATTGTGAGCCATTAGAAGATACACTTCCAGACCGTCTAGTTTGCGGCCTCCAGAATGAGGCTGTCCAAATACGATTGCTTACTGAAGATGCTTTGACTTTGAAGAAATTGCAGTGTCGATGGAACTGGCTGCGAAAGAGACTTCAGTATTTGGTGAAGTTGGGAACTGCCCACGAGAAGTCAGAACAGCCACAAGCATGTCGCAGATGCGCCCAAACGGGCCATTCAGCCAGTGAGTGCTGGAGGGAGGAGAATCAATGTAAGAATTGTAACAGAATGGGCAGCATGATTGGCTTAGACCAGCTTCCCCTGAGAAGAGATTCCAGAAGAAGAACAAAATATAATTTACAACGTGGAAGAACAGAATTCCGACTGCGTGGAAGAAAATGTCCAGGAATGGGACGAGGAGCTCTAACTGAACGTCTTATCCATACGGGGGAGACCACATGGATTCTGGGTGGTTCTAAAGTTAATTTGACAACACATTAGGATGGAGTTTGCAACTGTCACCGCTGTATCTGTAATTCCTGAGACTACACACCAGCAAAAGTGAAGCATCTTCTGGCTGATGTGATTTTGAGGACACACATGAAAGAGATTGTGCCGTTAAAAGGTCAGTGTAGAGTTGAGTAGACAAACAGTGGAGTTGCCTCTCATAGAATCATAGAATCTACAGTGCAGAAGGAGGCTGTCTGGCCCATCAAGTCTGCACTGACCATAATTCCACCAAGGTCCAATTTCCATAACCCCATATATTTACCTTACTAATCCCCCTGACCCTCAAGGGCAATTTAGCATGGGCAATCCATGCAAACCCTCACATCTTTGGACTATGGAGGGAGACCGGAGCACCCGGAGGAAACCCATGCAGACATGGGGAGAAAGTGCAGATTCCACACAGACAGCAGCCCGAGCCAGGAATCAATCCCAGGTCCATGGTGCTGTGAGGCAACTGTTTGTTC
Source organism: Carcharhinus amblyrhynchos (assembly GCF_965287045.1). NCBI lineage: Eukaryota > Metazoa > Chordata > Chondrichthyes > Carcharhiniformes > Carcharhinidae > Carcharhinus > Carcharhinus amblyrhynchos. The sequence continues at coordinate 78,372,190 of NC_137338.1, forward strand.
CCGTGCGGCCTCTCCATCTGTTCCGTGATAATTTTCCAGCTCTATTTGGAAGATCGTGGTTGGAGAAAATAAATCTTAACTGGAGTTCTCTCAACAGATTGGTCGATGCCAAACCGTCTTCTGGTTAAGCGTATTCGAAGAGTTATTTGGCTCAGTGAAGGGAGTTCAAGTGAAACTCAAGATAAAACCCAATAGTCAACCAAAAAAATTCTCAAAGCAAAAGTGGCCCCATATGTAGTTTTCAGAAAGGTCAAAGAAAAACTAGTACGATTTGTCAACACTAGAGTGTTAGACCAGCTACAATGAGTGATGCCACCAACTAGATTTACCGATATTCTTTATTTTTCACCAGATCATTAGACTATGACAGTTTCTCAGATTCAGTGACATATGATTCTGCAATGGGAAGGTGATGGATGTAGATGGCATGGTGGCATAGTGGTTAACAGTGCTGCTTCACAGCGCCAGGGATCTAGGTTCGATTCCTGGCTTGGGTCACTGTCTGTGTGGAGTTAGCACATTCTCCCCATGTCTGCATGGGTTTCCTCCAGGTGCTCCGGTTCCCTCCCACAGTCCAAAGGTGTGCGAGTTAGGTGGATTGCCATGCTAAATTGCCCCTTAGTGTCAGGGGGACTAATGAGGATAAATACATAGGGTTATGGGGATTGGGCCTGGGTGAGATTGTGGTTGGTGCAGCCTTGATGGGCTGAATGGTCTCCTTCTGCACTGTAGGATTCTATGATCTGAGGCAGGGCCTTCCAAATCTCAACAACTCCCTTAGGAAAATGTTCCTCCTCATCTCACTCTTAGCTCTTTTGCTGACCATCTTGAACCTGTGACCCCCTTCGTCACTGACATACCAACTAGTAGAAACAGAATGGCCTTCTTTACTCTGTCAAAATTGTTCAGAATTTCAAATACCTCAATAAGGTCACTTCGTAATCTTCTCTGCTCCAAGGGTAAAAAGCCTAATTTCTCCAATCTTCCCCTGTGTCTAAAATTCTTCATTCCATTCTAGTAAATTTCCTCTGCACTCTCTCTCGAGGGCTTTAACATCCTTCCTTAAATAAGTTGCCCTGAACTGGAACACAATATTCCGAGTGTGGTCTGACCAATGATTTGTGAAGGTGTAACATCACTTCCTTGCTTGTATATTCTATACCTCTGTTTATAAACCCAAGGACCCAATAAACCTTTCTTAACAACTGGTTCAACTTGACTGGTCACCTCCAGAGAATGATGCACAATGGTCCAGTGGTTAGCACTGTTGTCTCACAGCACCAGGCATCCAGGTTCAATTCTGGCCTCGGGTGTCCGTCCTTGTGGCATTTGCACTTTCCCCCCATGTCTGCGTGGGTTTCCCCTGGGTGCTCCAGTTTCCTCCCACAGTCGAGAGATATGCAGGTTATTGGTGGATTGGCCAATTGTCCCTAAGTATCAGGGAGAATAGTGGGGTAAATATATGGGGCTTACAGAGATAGGGTGGGCTTGATGGGCCAAATGGTCTCCTTCTGCACTTGTAGGGATTCTATAACCCCTGCAGTCCCTCTGCTCCTGTACTCCCCTCAAAGTTGTCCCACTGAGCCTGAATCATCTTCGTATGTTTCTGCTATCAAAATGCATTATCTCATGTTTCGCTGCATTGAAGTCCATGTGCCAGGTGTCTGTCCATTGGCCAACTTGTCAAGTCCCTCTGAAATCGCTCAGCATTCTCCTCACCCTTCACTATTCTCTTTAGAGAGCTCGGTCTTTTCTCCTTAGAGAGACAAAGGATGAGAGATGACCTGATAGAGGTGTATAAGATGTTGAGGGGTATAGATCAGGTGAATTCTCAGAGGCTTTTTCCCAGGGCTGAAATGGCTGCCACAAGAGGACACAGGTTTAAGATGCTGGGGAGTAGGTACAGAGGAGAACTTGCTCATCCGCAAGTTTGGAGATTGCGGCCTCAACACCCATCTCTAAATTGTTTATATGAATCAGAAAACCAAGAAGTCCCAACACTGATCCCTGGGGGATCACCACTTTCGACTTGTCTCCAGTCTGATAAATGCCCATCTATAGCCACCCTGTTTCCTATCTCTTAGCCAAATCCCACTGCCAAAGGCCCATCAATCCCAAACATTTCCAATTTGCAAACCAACCTCCTCCCTCTGCAACTGGATTTCCAACCCACTTCCTAACCCACAGACCTCAATGAGTAAGGATAGACAATAACACCTCCTCCATGATCATCCTCAACACTGCTGCCCCACAAGGTTGTGTTCTCAGCCCCCTACTATACTCCTTATACACCTATGACTGTGTGGCCAAACTCCCCTCCAATTCAATTTTTGGATTTGTTGATGACACCATTGTAGTGCGTTGGATCTCAAATTATGCTGAGACACAGTACAGGAAGAGATAGAGAATCTGGTGAAATGGTGTAATGACAATAATCTCCCCCTCAGTGTCAGTTAACAGAGATAGTCATCGACTTCAGGAAGCATAAAGGAGAACTGACCCCTATCTACATCAAAGGGGACGAAATAGAAATGGGCGACAGCTTCAAGTTTTTAGGCGTCCAGATCACCAACAACCTGTCCTGGTACCCTCCCACGTTGACACTATAGTTAAGAAAGGCCACTAATGCCTCTACTTTCTCAGGAGGCTAAGGAACTTTGGCATGTCAGCTATGTGACCCTGGTCAGACCCCACTTGGAGTACTGTGCTCAGTTCTGGTGGCCTCTTTACAGGAAAGACGTGGAAGCCATTGAAAAGGTGCAGAGGAGATTTACAAGGATGTTGCCTGGATTGGGAGGCATGCCTTATGAGAATAGGTTGAGAGAGCTCGGTCTTTTCTCCTTAGAGAGACAAAGGATGAGAGATGACCTGATAGGGGTGTATAAGATGTTGAGAGGTATAGATCGGGTGGATTCTCAGAGGCTTTTTCCCAGGGCTGAAATGGCTGCCACAAGAGGACACAGGTTTAAGGTGCTGGGGAGTAGGTACAGAGGAGATGCCAGGGGTAAGTTTTTCACTCAGAGAGGGTGGTGGGTGAGTGGAATCGGCTGCCGTGGGTGGTGGTGGAGGCAGATTCGTTAGGGTCTTTTAAGAGACTTCTGGATGAGTACATGGAACTTACTAGAATTGAGGGTTATAGGTAAGCCTAGTAGGTAGGGATATCATTGGTGCAACTTGTGGGCCAAAGGGCCTGTTTGTGCTGTAGTTTTTCTATGGTTCTATGATTCTCACCAACCTTCACAGATGCACCATAGAAAGCATTCTTTCTGGTTGTATCACAGCTTGGTATGGCTCCTGCTCTGCCCAAGACCGTGAGAAACTACAAAAGGTCATGAATGAAGCCCAGTCCATCCTGCCGCGGCAAGGTGGCACAGTGGGTTAGCACTGCTATCTCACAGTGCCAGGGACCCGGGTTCAGTTCCCAGATTGGGTCACTGCCTGTGCGTAGTCTGCACGCTCTCCCCGTGTCTGCGTGGGTTTCCTCCGGGTGCTCTGGTTCTCTGGTTTCCTCCCACAGTCCAAAAGACGTGCTGGTTGGGTGCATTGGCCGTGCTAAGTTCTCCCTCAGTGTACCCGAACAGGCGCCAGAGTGTGGCAACCAGGGGATTTTCTCAGTAACTTCATTGCAGTGTTAATGTAAGCCTGCTTGTGACACAAATAAATAAACTTTAAACTTTAACTTTAAGCAAACCAGCCTCCCATCCGTTGACTCTGTCGACACTTCCCGCTGCCTTGGAAAAGCAACCAGCATAATTAAGGACCCCACGCACCCAAGACGCACATTGGAATTCTACCACCCTGCCGCCATTGGAATCAGAGCAGTCAAGGGCGGACGATGGGAAGGCCGTTGACCTCGGGCAGGATTTTCTGGTCTCGGGTCAAGCGAGGCTGTAAAATCCTGCCCATTCTCTTCCACCTTTTTCCCTCGGGATAAAGTTACAAAAGTCTGAGGTCACATACCAACCAACTCAAGAATAGCTTCTTCCCTGCCAGCATCAGACTTCTGAATGGACCTACCTCGCATTAAGTTGATCTTTCTCTACACCCTTGCTATAACTAACACTATATTCCGTACCATCTCATGTCCTTCCCCCCTCTCTGGCCTGTGAACTGTAGAGCGTGCAAGAAACAATACTTTTCACTGTAACAATAATAAATCAAATCATAAGAACTGGCCGGGTGGCACCATACCAAATACTTTCTGAAAGTCCAAATTTATTTCTTTATTAGTGTCACAAGTAAGGCTTATATTAACACCTCAGTGAAGTTACTGTGAAAATCCCCTAGTTGCCACACTCTGGTGCCTGTTCGGGTACACGGAGGGAGAATTTAGATGGCCAATGCATCCTAACCAGCACGTCTTTCAGCTGCGGGAGGAAACCAGAGCATCCGGAGGAAACCCACGCAGACACGGGAAGAATGTGCAGACTCTGCACAGACAGTGACCCAAGCTGGAACGAAATCCAGGTCCCTGGCGCTGTCAGGTAGCAATGCTAACCACTGTGCCAATATGGATGATAAGAGTGAGACATTGACAGATAATGAGGTAAAGATGTGGGGGTGCAGGGGATGAGGAGCTTCCTGAGTGAAGGAGAGGTTTACTTATCCTGGCCTGGTCCCCACAACCTGCCCCCTTTAAGTCTGTGCATACCCCCAATCTGAGCTGCCCCTTTTGGAAGCGGGATTAATCTGTGTGGCCAGGCAGACACTGTCACATCCAGCTCGAACAGGACAGAAGGCAATGTGGATTATACAATGGGAATTAATATACAGGAGGAGATTTCACTGTCCGGTCTGATTTTTACTTCCTGCACTTGCTGAGTGGGACTGGCTGGCTGTGGAATTGGGGAGAAAACGCTGCCATATCCTGCCCTGTCCCATCGATACTTTCCCCTGGCGATATCGCTCTGGGTCAGGATGTATGAAACAGACGATCACAAGGGTGAGTGTGTTCGCGTTTTTCACCCAGATCTCTCTCCAAGTTATCATCACATTGCCACACCTCGGAACTCCCTCTTCATGTTGCCCATGATGGTGTTTTATCACATCGGGAGGGTCTTTCTGTCTCCGGGTTTTTTTGGATGGGGAATTTCATGTTGGATATGTGACCCAGCAATGGTCAGCAATGTCTCTCTCTCTCTCTCCCCTTCTGTTTCATTCCCTATATATCTCTCTGTCCCTCTCTCTGTCTTTCTCTCTTTCCTTCTGTCACCCTCTCTCACTCTTTCCTTCTGTCACTCTCGCTCTGTCTCTCTTGTCCTCTTTCTCTCACTGTTTCCCTCTCTCTCTCTGTCTCTTTCTGTTTATTCACTTTCTTCAATCTTCTTCACTCTGTGTCTCTCGTTCTGTCTCTGTCTCTCTGTGTCACCCCCCCCCCGTCTGTCTCTGTCCCTCTGCCTCTCTCTCTCGCTTTTCTCTCTCTCTCTTTCTTTCTGTCTCTCCCCTCTCTCTTTTCTCTCTCTCACTGTCTCTCTCTCTCTTCCCTTTCTCTCTCTCTCTCTCCCTCTCTCTCTATCTTTCTGTCCCTGTCTGTCTCTCCCTCGCCCTCTCTATGTCTCTCCCTCACCCTCTCAATGTCCCTCCCTGTCTCTCCATCTCCCTCTGTCGCCTCTCTGTCTCTCTGACTTTCTATATCTCCCTGTCTGTCTTGTTACTCAGTGTGTCTGTCTCTTTTTCCTTCTTTCCTTCTCTATGTCTCACTCTGTTTCTCTCTCCCTTTTTCTCTTTGTCTCCCTCTGCCTGTCTCTCTCTGGCTCACTCTCTCTCTGGCTCACTCTCTCTCTCTCTGCCTCTCTCACTCTCTCTCTCTCAGTCTCTATCTCTCTCTGTCTCTCTCTCTATCTGTTTCTCTGTCTGTCTGTCTCTCTCTCTCTCTCTGTCTGCCCCTTTCTCTCTCTATCTCTCTTTCTATCTGTCTGTCTGTCTTTCTCTCTATCTGTCTGTCTCTATCCCTCTCTCTATTTGTTTCTCTCTCTCTCTCTCTCTCGCTGTCTGTCTGTCTTTGTCTGGCTGTCTCTCTCTCTCTCTGTTCTCTTAATCACTATCTCTTGCTCTCTCTCTCTCTGTCTACCTCTCTGTCTGTCTGTCGCTCTCTCTCCCTCTGTCTGTTTGTCTCTCCCTATCTGTCTCTCTCTCCCTCTCTATCTCTATGCCTCTCTCTCTTGATGTCTCTCTCTCTCTGTCTGTCTCTGTCTCTTTCTCTCTCTCTCTGTCTGTCCCTCTCTCTCTCTGTCTGTATCTGTCCCTCTGTCTCTCTGTTTTTCTCTCTCTCTGGTTCTCTCTTTCTCTCTCTGTCTCTCTCTCTCTCTCTCTCTGTCTCTGTCTCTCTCTCTCTCTCTGTCTCTCTGTCTCTGTCTCTCTGTCTCTCTCTGTCTCTCTCTCTCTCTCTCTGTCTCTCTCTGTCTCTGTCTCTCTCTCTGTCTCTCTCTCTCTCTCTGTCTCTCTCTCTCTGTCTCTTTGTCTCTCTCTGTCTCTCTCTCTGTCTCTCTGTCTCTCTCTCTCTCTCTCTGTTTGTCTCTCTCTCTCTCTGTCTCTGTCTCTCTCTCTCTCTGTCTCTCTATCTCTCTCTCTGTCTGTCTCTCTCTCTCTCTGTCTCTCTCTCTCTCTCTCTGTCTCTCTCTCTCTCTCTCTGTCTTCCTCTTGTGAATTCTCACTTTGTAATAAAGAATTTCACAACAGAATGTTCTGTTGAATCGCTGATCCAGTTAATCTTTCAGTTCACTCCTCTCCTCCCTCAGCCTCTCCCTTCCTCAGCTTCCCCACTGCCTCAGCCTCCCCTTCCCTCTGCCCCTCCCTCCTTCAGCCCTTCCCTTCCTCGCCCCTCCATCCTTCAGCCTCTTCCTCCCTCAGCCTCGCCCTCCTTCAGCCTCTCCCTCCTTCAGCCTCTTCCTCCTTCAGCCTCTTCCTCCCCCAGCCCCTCCTCCCTCAGCCTCTCCCACCCTCACCCAGTGTCTCCATCCCTCAACTTCCCCTCCCTCATCCGCCCCTCACCCAGACAGCCCCTCCGCACTGTCCCCCTCCCTCAGCCCCCTCAGCTTCTCCCCCTCCCTCACCCAGCCTCTCCATCCTCAGCCTCCCTCCCTTAGCCTCCCCCTCACTCAGACTCCCCCTCCCCCCGTCCCCCTCTCTCCTCCTCCTCCATCAATCTCCTCCGTTGCTCCTTTGCCCCATCACTGCTTCTGACTGTTCCTCCCCCGTCCTTCACCGCTCCATCCCTCTCCTCACGAGCCTTTTGCTCCCATGCAGCTGCCTTGGTGTCCCTCCTCCCTCCATCCCCTCCTCTCCCTTCCACCTCTCCCTCCAGGTCTGCCTCCCCCTTTTCCCTCGAACTCCTCCATCCGGCTGCCTGTCCGAAATCAAGGAAACTCGCTTTGCACCCCCCCCCCCCTCTCTCCCCCTCCCCTGTCCTCTGCTGTTGCTCTCGCGGGGTGAGAGAGAAGCCCTGAAGTGATGTGCAGCCTCTGTGTGCTGCTCCGTGTCTCAGGGGCAGGGTTGGAATCTTCCGGAAAGGAAGCGATGAGATGAGCTCAGGGTGGCTGATCCCCTCCGTGCTGAGGTCAGTGAACCTGTCACTGGTCAGCAGCTCAAATCCCAGCGGTGACAAGTGTGGCTGGCCGGGGAACGAAACCCCTCGGGACTCGAGCTACTCCCCCACTTTACCACCCAGCCAGCGTTGCCAGCTAGGCCTCAGGCCTCACCCACCGAGGTAAATCCACAATCAACAAAACCGGGAGGCAGAATCCGGACTGGAACCCTCAACTCGGAACCACTGTCAGCGATAACAGGGACAAAACCTGGTCAAAGAGGTTGGATTTCAGAGAGTGTCTTAAAGAGCAGAGAGAGAGAGAGAGAGAGACGGCGAGAAAGAGAGTGAGAGACAGAATGAGAGAGAGAGAGACACAGAGAGACACGGAAGGAGACAGAGAGAGACAGAGAGAGAAAGAGACAAAGAAAGAGAGAGAGAGTTTCAGTGTGAGTGAGAGAGAAACGGAGACAGAATGAGAGAGAGACAGAGAGAAACAGAGTGAGAGAGAGAAAGAGGGAGACAGAGAGAGAGACGGGGGAGAAAGAGAATGAGAGACAGAGTGAGAGAGAGAGAGAGACACAGAAGGAGACAGAGAGAGACAGAGAGAGGGAGAGAGACACAGAAGGAAACAGAGAGACGGAATGAGAGAGAGTTTCAGAGTGAGCGAGAGAGAGGAGACAGATTAAGAGAGAGAGAGAGACAGAGAGAGACAGAGTGAGAGAGAAAGAGACAGCGAAAGACAGATAGACAGGGAGAGAGAGGCTGGGCGAGAGAGAGAGACATAAAGAAAGGCAGACACAGTGAGAGAGACACAGAGGGAGGGGGAGCAGGGTGGAGAGGTTCAGGGAGCGAATTCCAGAGCTTAGAGTCCCCCAAACAGCTGAAGGGCCAGCCGCCAATGGTGGTGCAATGGGAATTGGGAGACGCTCGAGAGGCCAGAATTGGAGTGGTGCAGAGATTTTGCAGGGTTATAGGAGGTTACAGAGATAGGGAGTGTTGGAGGAGTGCAGAAATTGTGGGAACTTTGAGATCATTGACTGTCCGACAGTGTGGCGCTCCATCAGCACTGACCCTCCCACAGTGCGGCGCTCCCTCAGCACTGACCCTCCCACAGTGCGGCGCTCCCTCAGCACTGACCCTCCCACAGTGCGGCGCTCCCTCAGCACTGACCCTCAGACAGTGCAGTGCTCCCTCAGCACTGACCCTCCCACAGTGCGGCGCTCCCTCAGCACTGACCCTCACACAGTGCGGCGCTCCCTCAGCACTGACCCTCCCACAGTGCGGCGCCCCCTCAGCACTGACCCTCAGACAGTGCAGTGCTCCCTCAGCACTGACCCTCCCACAGTGCGGCGATCCCTCAGCACTGACCCTCCCACAGTGCGGCGATCCCTCAGCACTGACCCTCCCACAGTGCGGCGCTCCCTCAGTACTGACCCACTGAGCATTACGATGCCTTCTGCGACCAAATAGAGTGAATGTGCCAAGCTGTGGATGAAACTGGGACAAGCGGTTTGCGGTTCTGCGGGAGGGTGAGGTTGGTGGAGTGAAGGGGGCACGGTTGGTGGGTTGGTGGGCTTCCAGGTTGGAATATTCCAGGTGGTCATTTCAATCTCCTTGGTTCACTGTGCAGGTGACCAGGGTCACGACCCTGACCTCTCATCAGAAGCGAGTGAGGAGTCGCCTCTGGACTGGCCGGCTGACGGTGGGATGTCTGCCGCTGACCCTCTGACCCCGCCAGGCAGTGCCATCGCACAAAGGAGGCGTACACAGCACTCACGGAGCAAATCGCAAGGAAATAGCGCAGGAAATCGGGCCCCGCGAGCACTCTACTGCCTCAACCTCAACAACCCCATCCGGAGAGCCTGTATCAGCTTCGTTGAATGGAAGTATCCTTCACTGCTCCACCGCGTTAGATACCGAATAAATTCCCTCCGCACTGTCCCCCATCAAACACTCCCAGGACAGGTACAGCATGGGGTTAGGTACAGAGTAAAGCTCCCTCTACACTGTCCCCCATCAAACACTCCCAGGTCAAGTACAGCACGGGGTTAGATACAGAGTAAAGCTCCCTCTACACTGTCCCCATCAAACATTCCCAGGACAGGTACAGCACAGGGTTAGATACAGAGTAAAGCTCCCTCTACACTGTCCCCCATCAAACACTCCCAGGACAGGTCCAGCACAGGGTTAGATACAGAGTAAAGCTCCCTCTACACTGTCCCCATCAAACACTCCCAGGACAGGTACAGCATGGGGTTAGATACAGAGTGAAGCTCCCTCTACACTGTCCCCCATCAAACACTCCCAGGACAGGTCCAGCACAGGGTTAGATACAGAGTAAAGCTCCCTCTACACTGTCCCCATCAAACACTCCCAGGACAGGTACAGCATGGGGTTAGATACAGAGTAAAGCTCCCTCTACACTGTCCCCCATCAAACACTCCCAGGACAGGTCCAGCACAGGGTTAGATACAGAGTAAAGCTCCCTCTACACTGTCCCCCATCAAACACTCCCAGGACAGGTACAGCACGGGGTTAGATACAGAGTAAAGCTCCTTCTGCACTGTCCCCATCAAACACTCCCAGGACAGGTACAGCACGGGGTTAGATACAGAGTAAAGCTCCTTCTGCACTGTCCCCATCAAACACTCCCAGGACAGGTACAGCACGGGGTTAGATACAGAGTAAAGCTCCCTCTACACTGTCCCCATCAAACATTCCCAGGACAGGTACAGCACAGGGTTAGATACAGAGTAAAGCTCCCTCTACACTGTCCCCCATCAAACACTCCCAGGACAGGTCCAGCACAGGGTTAGATACAGAGTAAAGCTCCCTCTACACTGTCCCCATCAAACACTCCCAGGACAGGTACAGCATGGGGTTAGATACAGAGTAAAGCTCCCTCTACACTGTCCCCCATCAAACACTCCCAGGACAGGTCCAGCACAGGGTTAGATACAGAGTAAAGCTCCCTCTACACTGTCCCCATCAAACACTCCCAGGACAGGTACAGCATGGGGTTAGATACAGAGTAAAGCTCCCTCTACACTGTCCCCCATCAAACACTCCCAGGACAGGTCCAGCACAGGGTTAGATACAGAGTAAAGCTCCCTCTACACTGTCCCCCATCAAACACTCCCAGGACAGGTACAGCACGGGGTTAGATACAGAGTAAAGCTCCTTCTGCACTGTCCCCATCAAACACTCCCAGGACAGGTACAGCACGGGGTTAGATACAGAGTAAAGCTCCTTCTGCACTGTCCCCATCAAACACTCCCAGGACAGGTACAGCACGGGGTTAGATACAGAGTAAAGCTCCTTCTGCACTGTCCCCATCAAACACTCCCAGGACAGGTACAGCACGGGGTTAGATACAGAGTAAAGCTCCCTCTACACTGTCCCCCATCAAACACTCCCAGGACAGGTACAGCACGGGGTTAGATACAGAGTAAAGCTCCCTCTACACTGTCCCCCATCAAACACTCCCAGGACAGGTACAGCACGGGGTTAGATACAGAGTAAAGCTCCCTCTACACTGTCCCCCATCAAACAGTCCCAGGACAGGTACAGCACGGGGTTAGATACAGAGTAAAGCTCCCTCTAAACTGTCCCCCATCAAACACACCCTGAACAGATACAGCACAGGGTTAGAGACTAAGTGTTACACTGCTGTCGGACACTGGAGTGCCACTTGCCCCCTCTCCATGTCCACTGTGTTTTGAGACTTTCTTTCTCCTTAACCTGAAATTCAGACCCTTTGATATTTTGATCTTGTTGACTATCTTTGCAAACTGTGTGGCCTTAGCCGTCCATATTCCTTTTCCCGAGGATGATTCGAACCAGGTCAACCATAGCCTGGTGAGTACCTCACACCCTGACCCTTAACCCCGTGATGACTTCACATCCTGACCCTTAATCCTGTGATGACCTCACACCCAGACCTTTAACCCCGTGACGAGTTCACCCTCTGACCCTTAACCCCATGACGACCTCACTCCCTGACCCTTAACCCAGTGAGTACCTCACACCCTGACCCTTAACCCCATGTCGACCTCAACCCAGAACCTTAACCCCGTGACGACCTCACTCCCTGATCCTTAAGCCCATGAGTACCTGACACACTGACCCTTAACCTAGTGAGTACCTCACACCCTGACCCTTAACCCTGTGAGTACCTCACACCCTGACCCTTAACCCTGTGACGACCTCAACCCAGAACCTTAACCCCATGACGACCTCACTCTCTGACCCTTAACCCCATGACGACCTCACACCCTGACTCTTAACCCCGTGAGTATCTCACACCCTGACCCTTAACCCAGTGAGTACGCCGTACCCTGACCCTTAACCCCGTGGCGACCTCACAACCTGACCCTTAACCCCATAACGACCTCACAGCCTGACCCTTAACCCAGTGAGTACCTCACACCATGACCTTTAACCTAGTGAGTACCTCGCACCCTGACCTTTAACCCCGCGAGTACCTCACACCCTGACCCTGAACCCAGTGAGTACCTCGCACCCTGACCCTTAACCCCGTGACGACCTCACAGCCTGACCCTTAACCCGGTGAATACCTCACATCCTGACCTGTGACCCAGTAAGGACCCCATGACCTGACCTTTTATTGAGTGCCAAGCAGCTTGATCTTTAACCGGGGACCACTGTGCCCCTTGACCCTTTACCTGTTCGCACCTTACTTCTTAACCCTTGACCTTATCAGTCAGTACTGTGCACTTTGACCCTTGAGGTTTTGAGTACAGGAGTGGTGAGGTTTTGTTTCAGTTGTATTGGAGTCGATTAGACTGCACCCACAGTAACGTGTCTACAGATACGGTCCCCTCACCTCAGAGAGGATATTACTGCCGCTGAGGGAGCACAGCGAACGTTCACCAGGGTCCGGGGATGGTGACACTGTCTTGTGAAGACAGATTGGGACAAACTGGGCCTGTACTCTCCAGAGTTGTGAAGAATGAGAGGTGATCTTATTGAAAGTAACAGAATATTTAAAGGGAATAGACAGGGGAGCTGAGGGTGGGATATTTCCCCTGGATGGGGAATATAAAACCACAGGGGGAAGCCATTTAGAACAGAGATGAGGAGAAATATTTTTACACCGAGGTTTGAGTGTCTTTCCAATTCCCTACCCCAGAGGGCCATGAAAATTCTGTCATCGAGGATATATGCACAGAGATTGACAGATGTCTAAATAACAATGATGTAAAGGGTCATGGAGATAGCGTAGAGAAAAAGGCCACTAAAATGTCCAATCAGCCATGATCAGGATTGACGATGGGCTGAATGACCTTCTCCTGTTCTTATGTTTCTATGTTAACCCTAGTAAGCACAGTGCTACTTGACCCTTAACTCATGTAAGCTTTGTGCTCCTTAACCCTTAACCTAGTGAGCACTTGACCATTGACCAAGCAAACACACTACACTTTGACTCTTATCCTAACCAGCACTATACACTTTTATCCTTAGCCTAGCGGGCACTGTGACCCTTGACACTTGACCTCAGCACTGACCCTCCCACAGTGCAGCGCTACCTCAGCACTGACCCTCCCACAGTGCGGTGCTCCCTCAGCACTGACCCTCCCACAGTGCGGTGCTCCCTCAGTGCTGACCCTCCCACAGTGCGGCTTTCCCTCAGCACTGACCCTCCCACAGTGCGGCGCTCCCTCAGCACTGACCCTCCCACAGTGCGGTGCTCCCTCAGCACTGACCCTCCCACAGTGCGGTGCTCCCTCAGCACTGACCCTCCCACAGTGCGGCGCTCCCTCGGCACTGACCCTCCCACAGTGTGGTGCCCGCTCAGCACTGACCCTCCCACAGTGCGGCGCTCCCTCGGCACTGACCCTCCCACAGTGCGGTGCTCGCTCAGCACTGACCCTCCCACAGTGCGGCGCTCCCTCAGCACTGACCCTCCCACAGTGCGGCGCTCCCTCAGCACTGACCCTCCCACAGTGCGGCGCTCCCTCAGCACTGACCCTCCCGCAGTGCGGCACTCCCTCAGCACTGACCCTCCCACAGTGCGGCGCTCCCTCGGCACTGACCCTCCCACAGTGCGGCGCTCCCTTGGCACCGACCCTTCCACAGTCGTGCCTCAATTGTCAAGCTGCTGGCCCGGTGGAAGGTGTGTGACGTGATGAGGTGGAGTGACAGTGAAGCAGGGCTGAGGGGAGGGCTGGGAGGTGGGGGGGAATGAGTTTTGCCACAATTAATGGCTTTGTGCTGTCTCTTGCAGGAGAAAGTTGAGTACGTCTTCCTGATTGTATTCACTGTGGAGACATTTTTCAAGATCATTGCCTATGGTCTCTTCATGCACCCGAATAGCTACGTCCGTAACGGATGGAATCTGTTAGACTTTGTCATTGTGATTGTGGGGTTAGTATTGAACAGCCTGTCACCCACTCACATAAAAACAGCTCACTCCCTGCATCATAAAACACCACAAAGGTGCTTAGATCGGTGAGGGAATGGGTATCAAGATGTGAAAGTAGCTCGAAACGCTCACTTATGCCAGGGTTTTGCTTGCTGCATGCACCCAAAGACTGGAAATTCCCGCCCGAGGTCAATGTACCTTTAAATAGTCCGCAGCAGGTGGGACGGGAAGACCCCACCCTCAGTATCTGAATATCACTGAGAAATGGAGACCTGTCATTGAAGCTTTCCCGTTTGCGTGCATCAGGACAACCCCAGCAAAACCAAATTTCAGAGGGTCGTCAATATTTACCCAGGAGGATGCTGATTGCTTGCCCAGTTGACTTGGGAACGGTGGCACTGTGGTTAGCACTGCTGCCTCACGGTGCCAGGGACCCGGGTTCAATACCAGCTTCGGGTCACTGTCTGTGTGGAGTCTGCACGTCCTCCCACGTGTCTGTGTGGGTTTCCTCCGGGTGCTACGGTTTCCTCCCACAGTCCAATGATGTGCCGGTTAGGTGGATTGGCCATGCTAAATTGACCTACTATTGGGGTGATTGAGGGTTACGGGAATAGGGCCTGGGTGGAATTGTGGTTGGTACAGACTTGATGGGCTGAATGGCCTCCTTCTGCACTGTAGGGATTCTATAATGGATTTTATGATTGGCCTAAGCAACAAGGAACAAGAGGTTTCCCAAGCTCCTCGTTATCTCGCAGGAAGGGCTAAAGCTTGAACATTTCCCTTTTGTTTGCAGAGGACCGCCCCTGCATGTGAATGTGCACAGCTTAGAGCACGTACAAATGGGACTGCTCCAATGGCTGTGACTGATTCAGCAGGTTGCTGCTGCAGTGGGCGGTGGGCTCGGGGTTAGACTGCCTAGCTGATTGAATTGACCAACTTTGATTTAATTTGATTTTATTAATTATTGTCACATGTATTAGAATACAGTGAAAAGTATGGTTTCTTGTGCGCTATACAGACAAAGCATACCGTTCATAGAGAAGTAAAGGAGAGAGTGCAGAATTTGGTGTTACAGTCATAGCTAGGGTGCAGAGAAAGATCAACTTAATGCGAGGTAGGTCCATTCAAAAGTCTGACGGCAGCAGGGAAGAAGCTGTTCCTGAGTCGGTCGGTACGTGACCTCAGACTTTTGTATCATTCTCCCGATGGAAGAAGGTGGAAGAGAGAATGTCCGGGGGTGTGTGAGGGGTCCTTAATTATCCTGGCTGCTTTTCCGAGGCCGCAGGAAGTGTAGACAGAGTCAATGGACGGGAGGCTGGTTTGCGTGATGGACTGGGCTACACTATTGTTGCTTGCAGCCTTGGGCAGAGCAGGAGTCCATACCAAGCTGTGATACAACCAGAAAGAATGCTTTCTATGGTGCATCTGTAAAAGTTGGTGAGAGTCATAGCTGACATGCCAAATTTCCTTAGTCTTCTGAGAAAATAGAGGCATTGGTGGGGCTTTCTTAACTAGAGTGTCTGCATGGTGGGTACCAGAACAGGTTGTTGGTGATCACCTAAAAACTTGAAGCTCTCGAGCATTTCGGTTCTTGATTAATAAGGGGGTCAGGAGTTTTGGGGAAAAGGCAGGAAAATGGGAATGAGAAAAATATCAGCCATGATTGAATGGCAGAGCAGAATCAATGGGCCGAATGGCCTAATTCTGCTCTGATGTCTTATGGTCCTGGGGGTGACTCTTGTCCATAATGGGCAGAGTGCACACTGTACCCGAGCAGCCTCAGCTTGCAAAGCTTCAAACACGGCACACACAGTTGGATCTGATTCCGCCATGGACCAGCTGAACAATCCTGAGTGTGTCGCTTTCACTTAACCAATCAAGGCCGCCATGAGGCTCATTAATACCTGCTCTAGATGGCATACATTCTCACAGACAGGGACCCATCCCCTGCAAACAAAAGGAATCTGTTCAAGCATCAGGCAATGTGCCCGTAAATAAAGATGCTACATAAATGTTGTTACTGTTATTAATGTTCTGCCAGTAATGCCTGTGGGAGATTTCAAATCCCTCTGAGAGGACAGACCTGCGGTGCTCCCTCAGCACTGACCCTCCCACAGTGCGGCGCTCCCTCAGCACTGACCCTCCCACAGCGCGGTCCACCCTCAGCGCTGACCCTCCCGCAGTGCGGCCCGCCCTCAGCACTGACCCTCCCACAGTGCAGCGCTCCCTCAGCGCTGACCCTCCCGCAGTGCGGTGCTCCCTCAGCACTCACCCTCCCACAGTGCGGCGCTCCCTCAGCGCCGACCCACCCACAGTGCGGCGCTCCCTCAGCGCCGACCCTCCCACAGTGCGGTGCTCCCTCACCACCGACCCTCCCACAGTGCGGCGCTCCCTCAGCACTGACCCTCCCACAGTGCGGCGCTCCCTCAGCACTGACCCTCCCACAGTGCGGCTCTCCATTAGCACTGACCCTCCCACAGTGCGGCGCTCCCTCAGCACTGACCCTCCCACAGCGCAGTCCTCCCTCAGCGATGACCCTCCCGCAGTGCGGCCCGCCCTCAGCACTGACCCTCCCACAGTGCGGCGCTCCCTCAGCGCTGACCCTCCCACAGTGTGGCGCTCCCTCAGCACTGACCCTCCCACAGTGCGGTGCTCCCTCAGCACTCACCCTCCCACAGTGAGGCGCTCCCTCAGCACTGACCCTCCCACAGTGCGGCGCTCCCTCAGCACCGACCCTCCCACAGTGCGGCGCTCCCTCAGCACTGACCCTCCCACAGTGCGGCGCTCCCTCTGTACCCTGTCAGTATTTGTTTTTCTCTGTATCTCTCCCTCTCTCTCCCCCTCTCTCTCTCTCTCTCTCTCTCTCTCACTCTGAGTTGCTGTATATCTTTAGTCTGTATATTTGGATGCTGCCACTGATCAATGAGAATTCTCTGTTATTTCCCCCCACCCTGCCTCCCTGTGCAGCCTCTTCAGCGTTGTCCTGGAAACCGTCACCCACAAGCCCGGTGAGAGCCACCATATGGCGGGGAAAGCCGGAGGCTTCGATGTCAAGGCCCTGAGGGCCTTCCGCGTGCTCCGGCCCCTGCGTCTCGTCTCGGGAGTCCCCAGTGAGTATGGAAAGGCAGCAGACCTGGAGAATGGTCACGGGGTGGGGCGGGGGGGAGTGAAGGGGAGCAGGTGGGGTGGGTGTGGGCAGGAACTCATTGCCCAGGTCCAGTTGCCCCCCTGCAAAGGTGCAGGACTGGATTTGTGTATAGGCCCCAACGGGACAAGGGTGAGAGAGTCAGTCCATCAAAGGCAGGAGGTCAACAAAGAAATACCTCCTGGATCATCTTACCTCATCACAGATGATTAACACAGCAACTGAGGTCATTCTACCCCTTATATCCCCTGCTGGCCCCTCTGCAAGGGCAGCTTTCCCAGTCCTCACGTCCCTGGGGACAGTGTCGAGGGAGCTTTACTCTGTATCTAACCCCGTGCTGTACCTGTCCTGGGAGTGTTTGAAGGGGACAGTGTAGAGGGAGCTTTACTCTGTATCTAACCCCGTGCTGTACCTGTCCTGGGAGTGTTTGATGGGGACAGTGTAGAGGGAGCTTTACTCTGTATCTAACCCCGTGCTGTACCTGTCCTGGGAGTGTTTGATGGGGG
Organism: Carcharhinus amblyrhynchos; assembly: GCF_965287045.1. NCBI lineage: Eukaryota > Metazoa > Chordata > Chondrichthyes > Carcharhiniformes > Carcharhinidae > Carcharhinus > Carcharhinus amblyrhynchos. The sequence continues at coordinate 78,389,751 of NC_137338.1, forward strand.
ACAGTGTAGAGGAAGCTTTACTCTGTATCTAACCCCGTGCTGTACCTGTCCTGGGAGTGTTTGATGGGGACAGTGTAGAGGGAGCTTTACTCTGTATCTAACCCCGTGCTGTATCTGTCCTGGGAGTGTTTGATGGGGACAGTGTAGAGGGAGCTTTACTCTGTATCTAACCCCGTGCTGTACCTGTCCTGGGAGTGTTTGATGGGGACAGTGTAGAGGGAGCTTTACTCTGTATCTAACCCTGTGCTGTACCTGTCCTGGGAGTGTTTGATGGGGACAGTGTCGAGGGAGCTTTACTCTGTATCTAACCCCGTGCTGTACCTGTCCTGGGAGTGTTTGATGGAGGACAGTGTAGAGGGAGCTTTACTCTGTATCTAACCCCGTGCTGTACCTGTCCTGGGAGTGTTTGATGGGGACAGTGTAGAGGGAGCTTTACTCTGTATCTAACCCTGTGCTGTACCTGTTCTGGGAGTGTTTGATGGGGACAGTGTAGAGGGAGCTTTACTCTGTATCTAACCCCGTGCTGTACCTGTCCTGGGAGTGTTTGATGGGGGACAGTGTAGAGGGAGCTTTACTCTGTATCTAACCCCGTGCTGTACCTGTCCTGGGAGTGTTTGATGGGGACAGTGTAGAGGGAGCTTTACTCTGTATCTAACCCCGTGCTGTACCTGTCCTGGGAGTGTTTGATGGGGGACAGTGTAGAGGGAGCTTTACTCTGTATCTAACCCCGTGCTGTCCCTGTCCTGGGAGTGTTTGATGGGGACAGTGTAGAGGGAGCTTTACTCTGTATCTAACCCCGTGCTGTACCTGTCCTGGGAGTGTTTGATGGGGACAGTGTAGAGGGAGCTTTACTCTGTATCTAACCCCGTGCTGTACCTGTCCTGGGAGTGTTTGATGGGGGACAGTGTAGAGGGAGCTTTACTCTGTATCTAACCCCGTGCTGTACCTGTCCTGGGAGTGTTTGATGGGGGACAGTGTAGAGGGAGCTTTACTCTGTATCTAACCCCGTGCTGTACCTGTCCTGGGAGTGTTTGATGGGGGACAGTGTAGAGGGAGCTTTACTCTGTATCTAACCCCGTGCTGTACCTGTCCTGGGAGTGTTTGATGGGGGGACGGTATAGAGGGAGCTTTACTCTGTATCTAACCCCATGCTGTACCTGTCCTGGGAGTGTTTGATGGGGGACAGTGTAGAGGGAGCTTTACTCTATATCTAACCCCGTGCTGTACCTGTCCTGGGAGTGTTTGATGGGGGGACGGTATAGAGGGAGCTTTACTCTGTATCTAACCCCATGCTGTACCTGTCCTGGGAGTGTTTGATGGGGGACAGTGTAGAGGGAGCTTTACTCTGTATCTAACCCCGTGCTGTACCTGTCCTGGGAGTGTTTGATGGGGGACAGTGTAGAGGGAGCTTTACTCTGTATCTAACCCCGTGCTGTACCTGTCCTGGGAGTGTTTGATGGGGACAGTGTAGAGGGAGCTTTACTCTGTATCTAACCCCGTGCTGTACCTGTCCTGGGAGTGTTTGATGGGGACAGTGTAGAGGGAGCTTTACTCTATATCTAACCCCGTGCTGTACCTGTCCTGGGAGTGTTTGATGGGGGGACGGTATAGAGGGAGCTTTACTCTGTATCTAACCCCATGCTGTACCTGTCCTGGGAGTGTTTGATGGGGGACAGTGTAGAGGGAGCTTTACTCTGTATCTGTGTTGTTTTGCAGGTTTGCAGATTGTACTGAACTCCATTATGAAAGCAATGGTTCCCTTGTTACACATCGCCTTGCTTGTATTGTTTGTGATCATTATTTACGCTATCATCGGACTGGAGTTATTTATCGGAAGACTGCACAAGACCTGTTTTTACATTGGACAGGGTGAGTTTGGTTCACTTTATCAACTGCCTTGTCCTAACTCCATCCACAACCCTCAACATTCACTCCCTCCACCACCGACGCACAGCGGCAGCAGTGTGTACCGTCTACAAGATGCACTGCAGCGACTCGCCAAGGCTCCTTCGACAGCGCCACCCAAACCCACCACCTCTTCCTCCTAGAAGGACAAGGACAGCAGACACCGTGGGGAACACCCACCGCCCACAAGTTCCCCCTCTGAGCCCCCTCCGTCTCCACACACACACACATGATTCCACAGCCGTTCCTTCACTGGCTCAAAATCCTGGAGCCCTCTCCCTAACAGCGCTGTGGGTGTACCTACACCACACGGGACTGCAGTGGGTTTAAGATGGTGGCTCACCCACCACCTTCTCAAGGGGGGCAATTAGGGATGGGCTCATCCCGAGAATTCCTTTTTCACGAGTGGTACCCCACTTTCCAGTCCCTCACCAACACCTGTAAGGCCACTGTATGTGAAATAGAGCCTCCTCTCCAATGCTGTTCAACTCTGGGAGGCGTCGCACTTGTCCCCGGTTCTGTTTTTGCTCAGTTTGTGTTGGAATCAGCGTTTATTAATCTACTTTCAATATTGTGGCCGAACTGGAGGTTATTCAGCTGACCTTACCTATACTAGCCCCTTTGGAAAATTAGTCACACACTCTCTCCCACTCCCCCGTTCCTCCCCCCCTTTTCCCTGCAAGCTTTTCCCCCTTCAATAATTCTCCGACTTCCCCCTGCTTTTTCAAACGTGAATCCACCTGCCTTCCAGACCACAACTTATTGCGCCAAAAATAGTTGTCCTCATCTCCCCTCCATCCCGGGATTCTCTCCACAATCTGTGTACCCCCCACCTCCTCTCCCCCACACCTCCAGTTCCTGACCCTCCTGCCACTGGGGAAACTCTCCTCATTCACTCGATCGAAGCCCCCTCGTGATAGTGATGCCCTCGATTAAATCTCCCTCCTTTAACCTTCTCTGCTCCAAGGGAGAACGATCCCAGCTCCTCCCAGTCTCTCTCTCTCTGTCTCTGTGAGTCTCTGACGGTCCCTCACTCACCCCCCCTGCCCCGGTACCGTTCTCTCCGCAGATGTTATGGTGGAGGAGGACCCCGTGCCCTGTGCCTTCTCGGGACACGGGCGGCAGTGCACCCTGAACGGCACCGAGTGCCGTGGCAAGTGGCAGGGACCCAACGGCGGCATCACCAACTTTGACAACTTCTTCTTCGCCATGCTGACGGTGTTCCAGTGCATCACCATGGAGGGCTGGACGGACGTCCTGTACTGGGTGAGACCCTCCCCACCTCCCCCAACTCCCACCCCTTTCACTTAACCCACTCTTCACCTCACCGAATCCCTACTGACCCACCATTCCCTCTCCAACCATCCAAACCCACCTTTCCCCATCTCTCTGTCTCTCTCATTCTGTCTCTCTGGTTCTGTCTCTGTCTCTCTCTGGCTCTGTCTCCGTTTCTGTCTCTCTGTATCTCTCACTCTCTCTCTCTCTCTCTCTGTCTCTGTCTGTCTCTCTCTGTATCTCTCACTCTCTCTCTGTCTCTCTGTCTCTGTCTCTGTCTGTCTCTCTCTGTATCTCTCACTCTCTCTCTGTCTCTCTGTCTCTGGCTCTGTCTCTGTCTGTCTCTCTCTGTGTCTCTCACTCTCTCTCTGTCTCTCTCTCTCTCTCTCTCTGCCTCTCTCTCTCTCTCTGCCTCTCTCTCTCTCTATCTATCTCTCTGTCTGTCTCTCTTTCTGTGTCTCTCTCTCTATCTCTCTGTCTCCCTGTCTCTCTCTCGCTCTCTGGCTCTCTCTCTCTCCCTCTGTCTCTATCTTCCTCTCTCTCACTGTCTCTCTCTCTGCCTCTCTCTACTTATCTCTCTTTCTGCTTCTCACTCTCTCTTTCCATCTCTGCCTCATTCTGCCTCTCTTTGTCTGTTTTCTCTATTTCTCTCTCCCTCACTCTGTCTCTCTCTCCGCCTCTCTCTATCCCACTCTTTCTCTTTGTCTCTCTCTGTCTCTGTCTTTTACTCTCTCTCTCTTTCTCTCCCTCTCTCTCTCTTTGCCTCTCTCTGTCCCTTTCTCTCCCTCTCTGTCTCTCCCTCTCTACCTGTCTCTGTCTCTCTCTCTCTAAAGCTATCGCATTCTTCCTGAAGTGTGGTATCCAGAACTGGATACAGGAGCAGAGTTGAGGCTGTCTATCTCTCTGTCTCTGTATGGGGGGGTGGTGTGTAGGCTAATGACTCACACTCTCAGGGTAACAGGGTGACCATTTTGGACTGAGACGCGGAGAATTGTCGACCTTAGCAGAATCTCAGTTGTTGAGTAGATTTGTGACAGATTGCGAGAGGTTTTCAGACACTGAGGGAATTGAGGGATAGGGAGGGGTGTGGAAAGTGGGGTAGGGATGGGAGAATAGCACAATGGTGTTGAATAGGCGAGTAGGATCTGAGGGGCTGAAGGGCCTCCTCCATGTTCCCTGCTATTACAGAACTTGTGCCTTGATAGAAAGATTGACGCATTGTCGAATCTTTTCACTTCCCATTCATCAGGGCAAAGAGTAGCAAGTTTCATACAATCACAATAATTTATACAACCAGAGGGGAGAGAGAGGGCCATGTGGTTGGCAAATCAATGCTGATTGGCCAGGGCTGTTACCAGGGAGAAAACATGTCCTTTTGGTTATCCGTGTCAGGCAGAGCACTCGATCGATCGCCCGCACTGGCAAAACGCACAGCGCAGTGTCGACTGTGCGATGGGATCTTACCACTTGGCAGCACTTACTGGGAAACACTGAGTGCGCCAATAGCCACACTCATAACCGCTTCAAGACAATGTGTCCAGCTCACTAATGTGCCCCATTTATGCATGCTCGAGATGCACCATATTCACAAAAAGGGGCAGCACTGTGGCCCAGTGGTTAGCATTGATGCTTCACAGCGCCAGAGACCCAGGTTCGATTCCCGGCTTGGGTCACTGTCAGTGCAGAATGTGCACATTCTCCTCGTGGCTGCGTGGGTTTCCTCCGGATGCTCCGGTTTCCTCCCACAGTTTGAAAGACGTGCTGGTTAGGTGGATTGGCCGTGCTAAATTCTCCCTCTGTGTTACCCAAAAAGGCACCGGAGCGTGGAGACTAGGGGATTTTCACAGTAACTTCATTGCAATGTTAATGTGAGCCGCTGCAAACAAAGCAATGGGTTCAAACCCTGCGCCTTTTTAAATTTCAATAGTTATGGCTTCCTCTATTCCTGTCTCCATGGCAACAGCTCAGTTCACCACCCTTCCCTTTGGCAGTGTCGATGGTGGCAGTTGCCTGAAATTTGTGCGTTCTGGGGTTTGTCCTGATGAGTACCTGGTTAAAATATTCCATCACATTGTCTTTCTTTGTCCATCTGTTAATGCCTCATTTCTACCCCCCCCCGTCCACTTCCCCCCAACCCCCCGCCCCCACCCTCATCGTGCCCGCTCCCTGTCTGTCGCCCCCACCCCCCCACCCCCATCCCTCATCGTGCCTGCTCCCTGTCTCTCGCCCCCACCCCCCCTCCCCCACCCTCACCGTGCCCACTCCCTGTCTTTCGCCCCACCTTGACTATGCCCACTCCCTGTCTCTCACCCCACCCCCCCCCGCCGCCTGCCCCCACCCTCACCGTGCCCACTCCCTGTCTCTCATCCCAACCCCCCCTGCCCCCACCCCCCACCCTCACCGTGCCCCCTCCCTGTCTCTCGCTCCACAGATGCAGGACGCCATGGGCTACGAGCTCCCCTGGGTCTACTTTGTCAGCCTGGTCATCTTTGGCTCGTTCTTTGTGCTGAACCTGGTCTTGGGAGTGTTGAGTGGGTAAGCTGCCCCTTTATATTGGGAGGGGGTTTTTCCAGGGCGGTGCGGGAGGGGGAAGTGGGAGGGGGGGAGGAGGAGGTGGGGGAGAGGGGCGTGGGCTGAAGAGAAAGTGTTTCAGGGACTGAACCCACCTCCCCCCCACCCCCCCCCCCCGCCCCTCCTGCCCGCTGGTGCCTTTGCTTTGAAAAGCCAAGGTAGGTCTCACCAGGGTGGGGTTCAGGGGAGGGGGTTGCGGCTGGTAGCGGAGCCCCTTGATGAGGCAGTGAGCCGAGGGGCTGACTGACAGCCAACAGCCGCCTCGTAACTCACCGGCGCACCCTCCCCAGCCCCCATCAGCTTTCAGAGTAGCCATTACCTCCTCAGATTCCCCTTCCCCGCCACCTCAGCACCTGTCAACCTCTCGGGCCTCGAGCACACCCCTGCCTACTGGTCACTCCGAGGGCTGGACGAGCATGGAGGGTGGCGGTTTGTCCTCGGGAGCGAGGAAATGGTGCAGGATGCTGAGGGCACAGCAGGATCCCAGATAGGAAACAGTAACCGGGAGTGAGTGGGTGTGGGAAGGGAGGGGGAGGGGAGCTGCTGGGGGGTGGGGGGGGGTGGAGTGCAGAGTGGAAGTTCTCCTTGGTGCCCTGCAGGGGAGGGGGGGAATGGGCACTCAGTCACCCCCCCCCACCAATCTCAACCAACCAAAAATGGTGAAAAGACAGACAGGGTCAACCTGTCTCATTTTCCTTGCCCCTGTTCAGCTCATTAGTGGGATCTTGGCATGCATGACCCAGTGGCTTCCCAGCTGGCAATGGTGTGTGCACACCCTCCCGCTGGGAAGTGAATCATTTTGGGTGGTCCTGGGGTGTGTGAGGCATTGCGGGGTCGGGGCGGGGAGAAACTCCGTGTCTGTTTTTTGGGGAGTTTGAGTGTGTTATGGTTGGTTGGGAAGGATCCGGGGGGTGGGGGGGGCGGGGGGCGGTGGGGGGGAGAATGATGAGGTTGGATTTACAGGGGAGGTACTTTGCTGGCTGGTCAGCGATGCCTACCACAGTCCACTAGCTGCGTAGCATTCCAGGTGAGGTTGGGCGACAGGAAGCTATTGCTCGGGGCAGGGAAGTGTGAGTAGAGGGGGAAGGTTAGCTGAGGAGGACAGGGAGAGGCATGGGAAGGGGTAGGCCCAAAGCCTCCCCAACTACCAGTGAGCTGAGGGTGGCGGACTGCGGGGCAACAACATGGCGCCAGCATCAAACCCCCAAATGTTGACCAGGCCAAATTTACTGTGTCGGGAAGTCCAGCTGTACAGGGAGTTGGTGTTTCTGCAGCTGGAGTACTGCAAACAGTTCTGGTCTCCTCACCCTCACTGAAGGAGGGATCTACTCACATCGGAGGCCATTCAGAGAAGGTTCACTGGGCCGATTCCTGGGGTGAAGGGGGTGGGTTTTGTCTCATGAGGAAAAGGTTGAGCAGGTTGGGACCTGAACCCATTGGAGTTTAGAAGAATGAGAGGGGATCTTATTGAAACATCTCAGATTCTGAGTGGGGGGGGGGGGGTGGTTTGATAGGGTGGATGCTGAGAGGATGTTCCCTCCCCTCATGAGGGGGGGGCACGGTTTGAGAATGAGGGGGGGTCTCCCATTGAAGCTGGAGATGAGTCATAGAGCAACACGGCACAGAAACAGGCCCTTCAGCCCAACCAGTCCATACTGACCCTGGCAGCCTACAACTAGTCCCAATTTATTTTTAATTCATTTGTGGGACATGGGTGTCGCTGGCTGGGCCAGCATTTATTGCCCATCCCTAGTTGCCCAAGCACAGTTGAGAATCAACCACATTGCTGTGGCTCTGGAGTCACATGTAGGCCAGATCGGGTAAGGATGGCAGATTTCCTTCCCGAAAGGACATGAGTGAACCAGATGGGTTTTTCCGACAATAGTTTCATCAGTAGATTCTTAATCCCAGGTGTTTTTTATTGAATTCCAATTCCACCATCTGCCGTGGTGGGATTTGAACCCGGGTCCCCAAAACATTCGCTGAGTTTCTGGATTCATAGTCTAACGATAATACCACTAGGCCGTGGCCTGCGTTTGGCCCACATCCCTCCAATCATTTCCCATCCTCATACTTATCCAAATGCTATTTATACGTTGCTATTGAACCTCCTCACCACTTTCTCCGGCAGCTCATTCCATATACTCAGGGGTGAGTTAGACAGATTTCTGATTGACAAGGGGATGCGAGGGTGTCGAAGGTTATGGAGGGAGGGAAGGCCAGACAGGAAAGTGGTGAGGTGGCAGTGGTTAGCACTGCTGCCTCACAGCGCGATGGACCCGGGTTCGATTCCTGGCTTGGGTCACTGTCTGTGTGGAGTTTGCACATCCTCCCAGTACCTGCGTGGGTTTCCTCTGGGTGCTCCGGTTTCCTCCCACACTCCAAAGATGGTGTGGGTTAGGTGGATTGGCTGGGCTAAATTGCCCCTCAGTGTCAGGGAGACTAGCCAGGGTGAGTACATGGGGTTACGGGGATAAGGGCTGGGTGGGATTGTGGTCAGTGCTGACTTGATTGCCCGAATGGCCTCCTTTTGTACTGTGAGGATTCTATGGAGTTGAGGCCACAAGCAGATCTTATAGAATAGGAGGGTAAGGCTTGAGGGGCTGAATGGACCTGCTCCTGCTCCGATTTCTTCTGCTCTGTCGCAGTGAGTTCTCCAAGGAACGTGAGAAGGCCAAAGCTCGCGGAGACTTCCAGAAGCTGAGGGAGAAACAACAGCTGGAGGAGGATCTGAAGGGTTACCTGGACTGGATTACACAGGCCGAGGACATTGACCCAGAGAACGAAGATGAGGATGAAGATGGCGGCAGGGCGAATCGTAAGTGCTGGGGGTGGGCTTACAGTACCAGAGGGTGAGTGCTGAGGGAGCACCGCACTGCGGGAGGGTCAGTGCTGAGGGAGCACCGCACTGTGGGAGGGTCGGTGCTGAGGGAGCGCCGCACTGTGGGAGGGTTGGTGCTGAGGGAGTGCCGCACTGTGGGAGGGTCAGTGCTGAGGGAGCACCGCACTGTGGGAGGGTCAGTGCTGAGGGAGCGCCGCACTGCGGGAGGGTCGGTGCTGAGGGAGCGCCGCACTGTGGGAGGGTCGGTGCTGAGGGAGCGCCGCACTGTGGGAGGGTCAGTGCTGAGGGAGTGCTGCACTGTGGGAGGGTCAGTGCTGAGGGAGCGCCGCACTGTGGGAGGGTCAGTGCTGAGGGAGCGCCGCACTGCGGGAGGGTCAGTGCTGAGGGAGCACCGCACTGTGGGAGGGTCAGTGCTGAGGGAGCACCGCACTGTGGGAGGGTCAGTGCTGAGGGAGCGCCGCACTGTGGGAGGGTCAGTGCTGAGGGAGCGCCGCACTGTGGGAGGGTCAGTGCTGAGGGAGGGCCGCACTGTGGGAGGGTCAGTGCTGAGGGAGCGCCGCACTGTGGGGAGGGTCAGTGCTGAGGGAGCGCCGCACTGTGGGAGGGTCAGTGCTGAGGGAGTGCCGCACTGTGGGAGGGTCAGTGCTGAGGGAGCGCCGCACTGTGGGAGGGTCAGTGCTGAGGGAGCGCCGCACTGTGGGAGGGTCAGTGCTGAGGGAGCGCCGCACTGTGGGAGGGTCAGTGCTGAGGGAGCGCCGCACTGTGGGAGGGTCAGTGCCGAGGGAGAAGGTGAACTCTCAGGCTCGGCTTCACTGTAACCTTCCATTGACCGGGATGTGGGGGGGGGGGGGCGGAACATTCCAGATTGTCAGACTCCACAGATGGTGAGAGAATAATCAGGGATTAAACCTCCAGAAACACGCAGCTCTCGATACACACTGAATAGGAAGATAATCCTTCAGTCACAGACATCATAATCTGAAACAACCAACTGTCTGCATTCCTCTAGCGCCTGCACTGCAGTTAAGAGTCCTCAAGGGGCTTCACGGCAGCAAATAACAGGCAGAGTCTGACCCTGAGCCCCCTTGGGAGATATCAGGGACAGGCGACCAAAATCTCGGTCACAGAGGTCGGTTTTCAAAAAGTGTCTTAAAGTTGGAGAGGGAGAGAGAGACAGACAGAGAGACAGAGAGAGAGACAGAGAGTGATGGAAGCAGAGAGTGGTGGGGAGAGTCATGGAGGGAATCCCAGAGTTTAAGGCCCACCCCCACCCCGGCAGCTGAAGGCACAGCAGCCAATGGCAGAGCGATGGGAATCGAGGGATGCCCAAGAGGCCAGAATTGGAGGAGCACAGAGATCTCGGAGGGTGGTAGGGGCTGGAGGAGGTTACAGAGATAGGGAGGGTTGTAGGGGCTGGAGGAGGTTACAGAGATAGGGAGGGTTGTAGGGGCTGGAGGAGGTTACAGAGATAGGAAGAGTTGTAGGGACTGGAGGAGGTTACAGAGATAGGGAGGGTTGTAGGGACTGGAGGAGGTTACAGAGATAGGGAGGGTTGTAGGGACTGGAGGAGGTTACAGAGATAGGGAGGGTTGTAGGGACTGGAGGAGTTTACAGAGATAGGGAGGGCTGGAGGAGGTTACAGTGATAGGGAGGGTTGTAGGGGCTGGAGGAGGTTACAGCGATAAGGATATGAAGATAAGGATTTGGATTTTGAAACGGAGATGCTCCCAGCAGCTATCCACGCCTGATTTATCTCCCAGTCCGTCACTGAGTCCATTGCCTGCTGTTCCACCATGCAGGAATGAGCGCGTCCAGTGAATTTCAGAATAGGAATGGATCCAGGCTCTGAATTGATGCTCCCCATGGCTGAATAGTGCCTGAGGTATGGCTGGCTTCTCCTTTATTGGAGCCAAGGCTTCTCAACCAGCCTCCTTCCCTCCCACTCCACTCCATTCGTCCCCCCTTAACACTCAGCAGTGTGTGTGCAGCATCATGATGAGTGTGTATTGGTTATGGGACATCCGTGAACACTGCCGCAGTCCCATCGTTCATCACTGTACTTGTACATGAAGGCTTTGTCAATTGGCTGTTGCTCAAAGTTGGGGGTTGGGTGTTGAAGGCCTATTACACAGGAACAGGAGGAGGCCATTCAGCCCCTCTCAAGCCCTTTTCACAGGAACTGGAGCAGCCATTTAGCCCCCTCCTTCTCAAACCTATTGCACAAAGGCAAGAGGAGGCCATTCAGCCCCCTCAAGCCTGTACACTGCCACAGGAGGAGGCCCATTCAGAAATATTTTCTCTCTTTCAACCCTTTCTGAATATCGTGAAACCTTCCATCAGATTAAGGTGCACTCTTGGGAACGACAATGGTTCAGGATAGAATTTTGGGGTTGTGGTCCCATCCCACCCCTGTCCATTCCTGTAAGGAAGAGGATGTTGGGGAATAGGATGCAGGACAGCACAGTTAGATCTCGGACAGAGTGATGAACCACATTTGGATGTTTAGAATTGGATCCACCAGGGCTCTTCATCCTATAAAATCTATCCCAAGCAGACTCCCTCTGCTGGTACATGTGCGTATGGTGGCCTCAATTGGATAAAGTGCACACTGTCATTTTCAATATAGTACAACTTGTGTAGGAGTGAAGGTTAACTTGTAATCAGCCCATGAACCCAGAAATTCACTTCAGCCTCTGTGGTGAATAATTTTGCTCTTCCCATTCTCTTCTTTTACCTCTCTCTCTCACACACACTCCCTCTTTCCTTTCATCACCCTCCCCTCTTTCTGCCTGTCTTCCACCTCTCTTATCACTCACTCTCTCTATCTCTTTCTCACTGCATCTCTTGCCCCAACACTCGCTCCCTCTTTATCTCTCTGGCTTTCTCTCTCTACCTGCCTCCCTTCGCCTCTCCTTCTCACCCTACCTTCTGCCCTCCCCCCCCCTCACTCTACGCACTCGTTGCCTCTCTCATTTCATACTCGCTGTCTCACTTTCTCTGCCCTCCTTTCTGTTCTTCCTATCATTTTTTTCTCTTCCACCCTCTCTCTCCACGCCCTCTCCTCTCTCTCTCTCTTTCTCTCCCCTTGCCTATCTCCCACCCCTCTCTTGATCTTTTTTCCCTCCTTCTTATTTATCTTTTCTCTCTTACTTTATTTGCTCTCTACCCCTCTATCTCTCTTCTCTGTCCCTGCCCTTTGACTTTACCTCCCTCCTTCCCCTCCCTATCACTCTCCCTCTATCCCCCTCCTACCATTCACCGTCCCCATCACTATCTGCCTCTCTCTTTCCTTCCCCCCTCTTTCTCTCCCATCCAATTCCTCCTTCTGTCCCCCTCTGTCTGTCTCCCTCCCCTCACTCCCCCCTCTCTATCTTATTGTCCCTCCCTCTTTCTCTCTCCCCCTCATGCCTCCCCCTGCACGCTGGCTCCCTCCTTCATCGCCAAGGTGTTACGTTGGCCGACATTGCCAACAGGAAGAAAGGGAAACATGGATGGTTCAGCACATCAAACGAGACGCACAGTGAGTGATGACAAGCCGCATTCAGTCCGCATGACCCCTAGATCACCCCGCCTGACCCTCGCATGACCCTCACATGACTCCAAGATCACCCCAGATCACCCCGCCTGGACCCTCGCATGACCCCCAGATCACCCCCGCCTGACCCCTGCATGACCCTTGCACGACCCTCACATGACCCCGAGATCGCCCCAGATCACCCCGCCTGACCCTCGCATGACCCCGAGATCACCCCCGCCTGACCCCTGCATGACCCTTGCATGACCCTCACATGACCCTGAGATACCTCCAGATCACCCCTGCCTGAGCCTCGTATGACCCTGCACAACCCTCACATGACCCCCCAGATCACCCCCCCCGACCCTTGCATGACCCCCAGATCACCCCCGCCTGACCCTCACAATACCCCACATGACCCCCCCATCACCCCGCCTCACCTTTGCATGACCTCAGACACCCCTTACATGACCCCCAGATCATATTTGCATGATCCTCACATGATCCCTCACATGACTCCCTCATAACCCCCCTGTATTTCCCTCATGACCCCCACATGATCCCTCGCTAACAGTTTCTTTCACGCTGACAGCGAGCCTTCCGGCCAGCGAGACCGCCTCGATCAACACAGAGATTGTCGGAGAGGAGGACCACGCAGGGTGCTGTGCCAAATGTCTGTGAGTACGGCACGGGGTTAGATACAGAGTAAAGCTCCCTCTACACTGTCCCCCATCAAACACTCCCAGGACAGGTACAGCACGGGGTTAGATACAGAGTAAAGCTCCCTCTACACTGTCCCCCATCAAACACTCCCAGGACATGTACAGCACGGGGTTAGATACAGAGTAAAGCTCCCTCTGCACTGTCCCCATCAAACACTCCCAGGACAGGTACAGCACGGGGTTAGATACAGAGTAAAGCTCCCTCTGCACTGTCCCCATCAAACACTCCCAGGACAGGGACAGCACTGGGTTACACACAGAGTAACGCTCCCTTTACAGTGTTCCCATCAAACACTCCCAGGACAGATACAGCACGGGGTTAGATACAGAGTAAAGCTCCCTCTGCACTGTCTCTAACTTGCAACAGGAAGCAAACTTTTAAAATACTTTTTAAAAATCTCTTAGTTTCATTGAGAATTGAAAGTTGTTTTGACCCCTATGATTTTGTTGCGAATTTGTGCACTTATCTGTGGCTTCTGGTTTTTCAACGAGCTCCTTTCCCTTGTCGTTCTGTGTCTAAGTGTGAGTGTGTGCGTGCATGATTGTGTGTGTGACTGCATGTGTGAATGTGTACATGCGTGGATGTGTGCGGTTGCATGTGCACATGTACGTGTATATGTGCATGTGTGTGTGTGCGTGTGGCACATGCTTGCATGTGTGTACGTGTTCACGTGTGTGCATGTGTGCTTGTGCGTGAACGTGTGCACGCACAGACGTGCGTGCATGTGCATGTGTGCACATGTGTGTGCATGTGCATGCATGAGCATGCATGTGCATCTGGTGCATGTGCGTGTGTGCATTTGTGCACATGAATGCGTGTGCATTAACGTCTATGCATGTGTTTGTGTGTGCACGTGCATGCATATGTGTACGCATGAGTGTGCATGGCTGTATGTGTGTGGGCGTATATGTGTGCATATGTGTGTGCCTGTGTGCATGAGTGTGTGTGTGTGTGTTTGTATGTGTGTAAGTGTGAGTGTGTGTGTGATTGAGTGTGCGACTGCATGTGTATTAGAGTGTTTATTAGAGTGCAAGTGTGTGTGAATGCAGTGTGTGTGTTGAATCCTCTGCCCTCGCTCACTTGCCTTCATGGTTATCTGTCTTTCCTCCAGGGCTGCAGTTGCCAAGACGCGTGTCTGGTGAGTGTGCTCCTTGCCTTTGACTAATCTCAGCAGTTTATCACCGCCCCCACCCCCGCCATTCCTGTCGTACAGGCATGGTGTGCCCCCTTGCTGATGGCAAGCCTAGTGAGTAACGGGCATCTCAGGGGCTTCTGCCCGCTGACCTGTACCAAATCAGGGGTTAAGTGTGTCGAGAGTTGTGTTTGGGACGGGAATGGGAGGGGGCTGTTGGTTTTCCACGACCCTTCCTCCTCCTCTGACCACCGGCCTGTTGATATCCAGACAATGCCCCCCACCCACCCACACCACTTCCCCCCCTTCCCCCCACCATCTCGACGTTCAACAGTGTCAGATTGCTGGTTCCTTTCATTTGCGATTCTCCTTGTGGTCGACTAGCCTGTTGTCGCGCAAAGGGACAGTGGGTGGAGCTTCTTAATAGCACCCCATTGGTGAAGTCAAAACCAAGAGTGAGAGCGTTTTCTTCACTGAAAGAAGTTATTGCCTTGTTCCTTCTCCTAGCTTTCCTCTCCTGGCCAGTGCCCCAGCTATCCTCTATTTCAGCTCGACATTACTGAGGTTATTCATAATTCCCTATTTATTAATCGCCTCCAGCAGCCACAGTGGGATTTGAACCCTTTCCCCAAAGTGTTCGTGCTGGATTAATGGTCCGGGGATTTTGCCTCCACCTCCTCCTGTCGTCCTCTATTTATACGTACTCAATGCACTTGACTGGAAAGTGCCTCTCGCCCGTGTATCTCAACACCATCACGAGAATACTGTCAATGGCGGGTCGCGCAATGGTTCCAGCTCGTCTGAGTGCCGCCTGACGCTCCAGCCGCGTGCCCACCGCTGTTGTTCACCGCCTCACGCCTCCTGTTCCTGCCCTCTGCCTTGCAGCAAGCGTTTCCGCCGGTGGAACCGGTACTGCCGGAGGCGGTGCCGGGCCGCCGTCAAGTCGGTGACGTTCTACTGGATCGTCCTGCTCCTGGTCTTCCTCAACACCGCCACTATCGCCTCGGAGCACTACAACCAGCCCGACTGGCTGACAACGACCCAGGGCAAGTAGGCGGATCGCGTCAACCTTCCCGCGAAACCACCACCCTCCCGCCTCCCCATCCCGCTTCATTCCGAGGCCAGCAATCCCAGCAGTCGGTCAGAACTACTTGCTGAGTTCATTCGGAGATCAATTGTGTGTTTCTGACCGGCCTCCTGTTCTATCCCATCCCCTTAAACCTCCCCCCCACCCTGCAGTCTCTTGCCTCAGCTTCTTGCTTGATGCTCCATTCCTTGACATTCCCACCCCTAATGTCCGAACTGTATTGTGAGTTGTGGGTTTTAAACAAAAAGAAAAAGATGTGGTTCGCACGCATGGATTCGAACTAACAACAGATTTATTGAAGAAGCTGTCGCCTGGACAGAGCAGAGATTGAGACTAAACAGGACCCTGCACAGCACCCTAATGACATCACCATTAAATCATGTGACTGGCTTCTAAAGCAATCATACAACTATTTAAATATATAACATTTACTCAGAATTCCCCTCCCTCCTCAGCCACCAGTGCCTCTCTCCCTTTTTAGCAACAGACATTTCTATTTAACAATTAATAAGTCAATTTTTAAAGAAAACAGGATGTAAGCATCGCTGGGGAAGGCCCAGCATCTTTTGCCCATCACTAATTGTCCCTTGAACTGAAATGTCCCCCTCGCTGGGGGCATTTCAGCAGGAAAGTTAAGAGTCAACCATATTGCTGTGACTGTGTGTGTGTGTGTGTGTGTGTGTGTGTGTGTGTGTGGAGTCCAGAGTTATGTGTAGGCCAGACCGGGTCAAGATGGCAGATTTCCTTTTCCCTAAAGAACTAGTGAACCGGATGGGTTTTAACCAACTATCCAGCAAACCTGATGTCGACTTTCTCTATTCCTGACATTTAAGGCCTGTATTAATATCACACATACATAAAATAATGCCATTCATGCCTTCCAATACCAGACCATTTCCAACCAGAGAGGATCTAACCATCTCCCCTTGACATTCAATGGCATCCCCATCGCTGAATCCCCCCCACTATCAACATCCTGGGGGTTACCATTGAGCAGAAACTGAACTGGACCCAGCCATATAAATACTGTGGCTCCCAGAGCAGGTCAGAGGCTGGGAATCCTGCGGAGAGTAACTCACCTCCTGATTCCCCCCAGAGCCTGTCCACCATCTACAAGGCACAAGTCAGGAGTGTGATGGAATACTCTCCCACTCGCCTGGATGAGCGCGGCTCCGACAACGCTCGAGAAGCTCGACACCGTCCGGGACAAAGCAGCCGCACCCCCCACCCCACCCCCCACCTCCCCCCTGCCACCCCCGGCCCCCCGCTCGATCGACACACTAACCGCCCACCCTCGACATTCACTCCTTCCACCACCGACGCACAGCGGCAGCAGTGTGTACCGTCTACAAGAGGCAGCGACTCACCAAGGCTCCTTCGACAGCGCCACCCAAACCCACCACCTCTACCCCCTAGAAGGACAAGGGCAGCAGACGCCATGGGGAACACCCACCACCTGCAAGTTCCCCCTCCGAGCCCCCCCTCCACACTCACACAAAAAAAATTCTGGAGCTCCCTCCTTCACAGCGCAGTGGGTGTAACTACACCACATGGGACATAGAACCCTACAGTGCAGAAAGAGGCCCTTCGGCCCATCGAGTCTGCACTGAACACAATCTCACCCAGGCACTACCCCCCATATCCCTACATATTATACCCAGGGCGTGGAATGCCCTGCCTGCAGCAGTTGTGGACTCACCAACTTTAAGGGCGTTCAAATGGTCAGTGGATAGGCATGTGGATAAAATTGGAATAGTTTCGGTTAGAGGGTCATTAGATTGGTTCCACTGGTCGGTGCAACATCGAGGGCCGAAGGGCCTGTACTGTGCTGTAATGTTCTATGTTCTAATTCCTCTAACCTACGTATCCCTGGACACGAAGGGGCAATTTCTTAGCATGGCCAACCAACCTAACCCGCACATCACTGGACTGTGGGAGGAAACCGGAGCACCTGGAGGAGAATGTGCAAACTCCACACAGACAGTGACCTGAGCCGGGAATCAAACCTGGAGCAATGAAGCAGCAGTGCTAACCCACTGTGCCACCGTACCGGAATTGCAGCGGGTTCAAGATGGTGGCTCAGGCATCACCATCTCAAGGGGGCAATTAGGGATGGGAGGAATAAATGCTGGGCCTATGAATGATTCTTTATAAGAACTGTGGTCATTAATAATCACAAATGTCATGGTAGTGGGGGCAATCGGAGAGGCAGGCGGGAGGTGGCATTGTGATGGAGTCGGGATGGTTAAGGGGGAGATTTAACTGAGGTGTTCAGGGTAAGTAAGGAGCAGTTGGGTGCAGAGGCAGGCTGATCAGTGCACCGGGTCCAGCACAGGTACGATGGGCTGAATGGCCTCCTTTGCCGCATTCTGAGTCCCACGGTTTTCTGTTGAATAGTGGGCGGGGGAGTTGCTTGGTCTTTATAGAAATCTAAAGAGTCTGGTCCTTGGTTCCCAATGGAAAGTGCAGTCAGTGGAGGTTAGTCTCACATTAATTGCAAACGAGGTATGCGGGTATCTCGTTCTTTTTAATCATGCCTCGCCTCTTCCCTCCTGGCACCAGACATGGCCAACAAGGCTCTGCTGGCCCTCTTCACCTGTGAGATGTTACTCAAGATGTACAGCCTTGGACTCAGCGCCTACTTTGTTTCCTTCTTCAACCGCTTTGACTGTTTTGTGGTGTGCGGGGGCATTGTGGAGACCATCTTGGTGGAATTCCAGATCATGTCACCTCTGGGAATCTCGGTTCTCCGCTGCGTGCGGCTCCTGAGGATCTTCAAGTTCACCAGGTGAGGCCTCGCCTTCCGTCGTGCGCGACTATCCCCGGTCGATGGGCTGAGTGGCCCCCTGTACTGCTTGGTGTTTGCCCAAAAAGTTGGGCAAAGACCTCAGGCCCAGTTCAAGGACTGGAACCCCCAAGCTGGTGCTTTATTCCAGTTTGGAGATACATGTCAGGGTCATTCAGAGGTCAATAGTGTAATACTGCCCACCCCGCTCCTCCCGGGAACTCTGCTGCTAACGTCCTGCTCGGCACCCAGACATCCTCTACCCTCCCTACCTCTGTAACCCTTCCAGCCCCCTACAACCCTCCCTATCTCTGTAACCCTTCCAGCCCCCTACATCCCTCCCTATCTCTGTAACCTCCTCCAGCCCCTACAACCCTCCCTATCTCTGTAACCCTTCCAGCCCCCTACATTCCTCCCTATCTCTGTAACCTCCTCCAGCCCCCTACATCCCTCCCTATCTCTGTATCCTCCTCCAGTCCCTACAACCCTCCCTATCTCTGTATCCTCCTCCAGTCCCTACAACCCTCCCTATCTCTGTAACCCCCTCCAGCCTCTACAACCCTCCCTATCTCTGTAACCTCCTCCAGCCTCTACACCCCCTCCCTATCTCTGTAACCTCCTCCAGCCCCCTACATCCCTCCCTATCTCTGTATCCTCCTCCAGTCCCTACAACCCTCCCTATCTCTGTAACCCCCTCCAGCCTCTACAACCCTCCCTATCTCTGTAACCTCCTCCAATCTCTACAACCCTCCCTATCTCTGTAACCTCCTCCAGCCCCCTACAACCCTCCCTATCTCTGTAACCCCCTCCAGCCTCTACAACCCTCCCTATCCCTGTAACCTCCTCCAACCCCTACAACCCTCCCTATCTCTGTAACCCCCTCCAGCCTCTACAACCCTCCCTATCTCTGTAACATCCTCCAGCCTCTACAACCCTCCCTATCTCTGTAACCCCCTCCAGCCTCTACAACCGATTAGGCTAATCGGTTTCCACCAAATTGACACTATTTCTTCCCTGAATCTGACTGAGTAGGGTCCCATTCGTAGACATGCAGGGTAGAATAGGTGTAGGGCGATGCGGCGGCGCGGGCTCGTTGGGCCGAAGGGCCTGTTTCCCGTGCTGGGTTGTTCTTTGTTCTTTGTAACCCTCCCTATCCCTGTAACCACCTCCAACCCCT
This sequence comes from Carcharhinus amblyrhynchos, assembly GCF_965287045.1. Taxonomy (NCBI): domain Eukaryota; kingdom Metazoa; phylum Chordata; class Chondrichthyes; order Carcharhiniformes; family Carcharhinidae; genus Carcharhinus; species Carcharhinus amblyrhynchos. Next base: position 78,408,762 of record NC_137338.1, read on the forward strand.
ACAACCCTCCCTATCTCTGTAACCTCCTCCAGCCTCTACACCCGCTCCCTATCTCTGTAACCTCCTCCAATCTCTACAACCCTCCCTATCCCTGTAACCTCCTACAACCCTCCGAAATCTCTGCGCTCCACCAATTCCGGCCTCTCGAGTATCCCCCAATTCCCATCGCTCCACCATTGGCTGCTGTGCCTTCAACTGCCTGAGGGACCTTAAACTGTGGAATTCCCTCCCTAAACCTGTCCAGCTCTCTCTCTCTCTCTCTGTCTCTTACTGTCTGTCTTTCTGTCTCTCTCTCGCTCTCTGTCTCTCTGTCTGTCTCTGTCTTTCTCCCTCTCTCCTTGTGTCTCTCTGTCTCACTCTCTGTCTGTCACTCCCTCTCTCTGCCTGTCTCTCTATCTGTCTCTATCTCTCTGTCTCTCTCTGTCTCTCTGTCTATATCTCTCTGTTTCTCTCTCTGTCTGTCTCTCTGTGTGTGTGTCTCTCTCTCTGTCTCTCTCTGTGTGTCTCTCTCTGTGTGTCTCTGTCTCTCTCTCTCTGTCTCTCTCTCTGTCTCTCTCTGTGTGTCTCTCTGTCTCTGTCTCTCTCTCTCTGTCTCTCTCTCTGTCTCAGTCTCTCTCTCTCTGTCTCTCTCTCTGTCTCTCTCTGTGTGTCTCTCTGTCTCTGTCTCTCTCTCTCTGTCTCTCTCTCTGTCTCAGTCTCTCTCTCTCTGTCTCTCTCTCTCTCTCTGTCTCTCTCACTCTGTCTCTCTCTCTGTCTCTCTCTGTGTGTCTCTCTGTCTCTGTCTCTCTCTCTCTGTCTCTCTCTCTGTCTCAGTCTCTCTCTCTCTGTCTCTCTCTCTCTCTGTCTCTGTCTCACTCTCTCTGTCTCTCTCTGTCTTTCTCCTGCTTTAAGAACCTCATTAAGAACTGGCCTCTTTGAACGACCTTTTGGTGTCCTGTCCCCGATATCTGCCAGTGTATCTCAGGGTTAGACTGTTATTAAAACACAGAGAGAGAGAGACACCCAGGTCCAGGGGCTCACTCCGGGAGCTCTCTCCAGGGGGGCTCTCTCCAGGGGGCTGTCTCCGGGGGACTCTCTCCGGGGGGCTCTCTCCGGGCGGCTCTCTCCGGGGGGCTCTCTCCGGGGCGCTCTCTTCCGGGGGCTCTCTCCGGGGGGCTGTCTCCGGGGACTCTCCCCAGGGGGCTCTCTCTGGGGGGCACACTTCCGGGGGGCTCTCTCTAGGGAGCTCTCCCCGGGGGGCTCTCTCCGGGGGGGGCTCTCTCCGGGGGGACTCTCCCCGGGGGGCTCTCTCCGGGGGACTGTCTATGGGAGGGCTCTCTCTGGGGGGCTCTCTCCGGGGACTCTCTCCGGGGGGCTCTCTCCAGGGGGGCTCTCTCCGGGGGCTCTCTCTGGGAGGGGCTCTCTCCGGGGACTCTCCCCGGGGGGCTCTCTCTGGGGAGCACTCTTCCGGGGGGCTCTCTCCAGGGAGCTCTCCCCGGGGGGCTCTCTCTGGGGGGCTCTCTCTGGGGGGCTCTCTCTGGGGGGCTCTCTCTGGGGGGCTCTCTCCGGGGGGCTCTCTCCGGGGGGCTCTCTCCAGGGACTCTCCCCAGGGGGCTCTCTCCGGGGGGACTCTCCCCGGGGGGCTCTCTCCGGGGGACTGTCTATGGGGGGGCTCTCTCTGGGGGGCTCTCTCCGGGGACTCTCTCCGGGGGGCTCTCTCCAGGGGGCTCTCTCCAGGGGGGCTCTCTCCGGGGGCTCTCTCCGGGAGGGGCTCTCTCCGGGAGGGGCTCTCTCTGGGGGGCTCTCTCCGGGGACTCTCTCCGGGGGGCTCTCTCCAGGGAGCTCTCCCCGGGGGGCTCTCTCTGGGGGGCTCTCTCTGGGGGGCTCTCTCCGGGGGGCTCTCTCCGGGGGGCTCTCTCCAGGGACTCTCCCCAGGGGGCTCTCTCCGGGGGGACTCTCCCCGGGGGGCTCTCTCCGGGGGACTGTCTATGGGGGGGCTCTCTCTGGGGGGCTCTCTCCGGGGACTCTCTCCGGGGGGCTCTCTCCAGGGGGCTCTCTCCAGGGGGGCTCTCTCCGGGGGCTCTCTCCGGGAGGGGCTCTCTCCGGGAGGGGCTCTCTCTGGGGGGCTCTCTCCGGGGACTCTCTCCGGGGGACTCTCCCCAGGGGGCTCTCTCCGGGGGGACTCTCCCCGGGGGCTCTCTCCGGGGGACTGTCTATGGGGGGGCTCTCTCTGGGGGGCTCTCTCCGGGGACTCTCTCCGGGGGGCTCTCTCCAGGGGGCTCTCTCCAGGGGGGCTCTCTCCGGGGGCTCTCTCCGGGAGGGGCTCTCTCTGGGGGGCTCTCTCCGGGGACTCTCTCCGGGGGACTCTCTCCAGGGGGCTCTCTCCAGGGGGGCTCTCTCCGGGGGCTCTCTCCGGGAGGGGCTCTCTCCGGGGGGCTCTCTCCGGGGGGCTCTCTCCGGGGGCTCTCTCCGGGAGGGGCTCTCTCCGGGGGGCTCTCTCCGGGGGGCTCTCTCCAGGGACTCTCTCCGGGGGGCTCTCTCCGGGGGGCTCTCTCCGGGGGGCTCTCTCCAGGGGACTCTCTCCGGGGGGCTCTCTCCGGGGGCTCTCTCCGGGAGGGGCTCTCTCCGGGGGGCTCTCTCCGGGGGGCTCTCTCCGGGGGGCTCTCTCCGGGAGGGGCTCTCTCCGGGGGGCTCTCGCCGGGGGCTCTCTCCGGGAGGGGCTCTCTCTGGGGGGCTCTCTCCGGGAGGGGCTCTCTCCGGGGGGCTCTCTCCGGGGGTCTGTCTCCCGCAGCTCTCTCCAGGGGACTCTCTCCAGGGGGCTGTCTCCGGGGACTCTCTCCAGGGGACTCTCTCCGGGGGGCTCTCTCCGGAGGCTCTCTCCGGGGGTCTGTCTCCCGCAGCTCTCTCCAGGGGACTCTCTCCAGGGGGCTGTCTCCGGGTACTCTCTCCGGGGGACTCTCTCCGGGAGGCTCTCTCCGGGGGCTCTCTCCGGGGGGCTCTCTCCGGGGGACTCTCTCCGGGAGGCTCTCTCCGGGGGCTCTCTCCGGGGGGCTCTCTCCGGGGGGCTCTCTCTGGAGGCTGTCTCCGGGGGTCTGTCTCCCACGGCTCTCTCCGGGGGACTCTCTCCGGGAGGCTCTCTCCGGGGGCTCTCTCCGGGGGGCTCTCTCCGGGGGGCTCTCTCTGGAGGCTGTCTCCGGGGGTCTGTCTCCCACGGCACTCTCCGGGGGGCTCTCTCCAAGGGTTCTCTCTCTCATCCCACAAGTTCTTGTTCTTCACCTGCCTGTCCAAATTCCTTTGAAAGCCATACCTGGCCTCAGTTTCCAACTCCCTCGTTGGGCAGCCAGTTACAAGCCGCTGAGGATAATTCACCGTTCCGGTGACCCTCCCCTGATTGGGGCCTTGGGGGGATTGGGTCACAGGCTGAGGTGTTGCCTCACCAGCTGCCTCTCTCCTTCCTCCCCCCAGGCACTGGTCTGCCCTCAGCAACCTGGTGGCCTCGCTGCTCAACTCCATGAAGTCCATCGCCTCGCTGCTGCTGCTCCTCTTCCTCTTCATCATCATCTTCTCCCTGTTGGGGATGCAGGTCTTCGGGGGCAAGTTTAACTTCGACGACACCCAGACCAAGAGAAGCACCTTCGACACCTTCCCTCAAGCTCTCTTGACCGTGTTCCAGGTAGGCCCCAGTGCCACCCGTCCTCCAACGGGCGGGCAAGGAGGGAGGGAGAAGCATTGCCAATCCACCCGGGCAACTGGGTTATCAAGTGAATCAAACCTTTTTGTCAATGTCCCATTTGTTCAAGGCTTGATCACTCCCCTCGGAGTAGGAAGGTTGTGAAGTCATCCCTGCAGGATCACGGGGGGAAGGGTGGGGGGACTGGGCTGAGTTACTCCCACAGGGTCACGGGGGAAGGGTGGGGGGACTGGGCTGAGTTACTCCCGCAGGGTCACGGGGGGAAGGGTGGGGGACTGGGCTGAGTTACTCCCACAGGGTCACGGGGGGAAGGGTGGGGGGACTGGGCTGAGTTACTCCCACAGGGTCACGGGGGAAGGGTGGGGGGACTGGGCTGAGTTACTCCCGCAGGGTCACGGGGGGAAGGGTGGGGGACTGGGCTGAGTTACTCCCACAGGGTCACGGGGGGAAGGGTGGGGGGACTGGGCTGAGTTACTCCCACAGGGTCACGGGGGAAGGGTGGGGGGACTGGGCTGAGTTACTCCCGCAGGGTCACGGGGGGAAGGGTGGGGGACTGGGCTGAGTTACTCCCACAGGGTCACGGGGGAAGGGTGGGGGGACTGGGCTGAGTTACTCCCACAGGGTCACGGGGGAAGGGTGGGGGGACTGGGCTGAGTTACTCCCACAGGGTCACGGGGGGAAGGGTGGGGGACTGGGCTGAGTTACTCCCACAGGGTCACGGGGGGAAGGGTGGGGGACTGGGCTGAGTTACTCCCACAGGGTCACGGGGGAAGGGTGGGGGGACTGGGCTGAGTTACTCCCACAGGGTCACGGGGGAAGGGTGGGGGGACTGGGCTGAGTTACTCCCGCAGGGTCACGGAGGAAGGGTGGGGGACTGGGGCTGAGTTACTGCGAAATGATGCATTTTGTAGATTGAACCAGGGCAGGACTTACTCAGTTAATGGTAGGGTGTTGAGGAGAGTTACAGAACAAGGAGATCTAGGAGTACATGTTCATAGCTCCTTGAAAGTGGAGTCACAGGTGGACAGAGTGGTGAAGAAGGCATTTGGAATGCTTGGTTTCATCGGTCAGAACATTGAATACAGGAGTTGGGACGTTTTGTTGAAGTTGTACAAAACATTGGTGAGGCCACACTCGGAATACTGTGTACAGTTCTGGTCACCCTATTATAGAAAGGATATTATTAAACTTGAAAGAGCGCAGAAAAGATTTACTAGGATACTCCCAGGACTTGATGGATTGAGTTATTAGGAGAGGCTGGATAGACTGGGACTTTTTTCTCTGGAGCGTAGGAGGCTGAGGGGTGATCTTATAGAGGTCTATAAAATAATGAGGGGCACAGATCAATATCTTTTCCCAAAGGTAGGGGAGTCTAAAACTAGAGAGCAGAGGTTTAAGGTGAGAGGGCGGAGCTGCAAAAGTGTCCAGAGGGGCAATTTTTTGACACAGAGCGTGGTGAGTGTCTGGAACAAGCTGCCAGAGGTAGGAGCAGAGTTGGGTACAATTTTATCTTTTAAAAAGTGTTTAGATAGTTACATGGGTAAGAGGGACATGGGCGAAACGTGGGCTTAGTGGTTTAAAAAAAAAGGATGGCGTGGACGAGTTGGGCCGAAGGGCCTGTTTCCATGCTGTAAACCTCTATGACTGTGTGACAGTCATGGTGGAGGGTGGGGGGACTGGGCTGGGTTACTCCTGCAGAAGGGACACATTGATAGGATGGGTCAAATGGCCTCTTTATGTGCTGTAACAGTTCGCTCTCCTGACACTATCCCCTATCCTGGTCTTTAACAGATCCTGACGGGAGAAGATTGGAATGTGGTGATGTACGATGGGATCATGGCCTTTGGAGGACCCTACTTTCCGGGAATGCTGGTCTCCATTTATTTCATCATCCTCTTTATCTGTGGGAATTGTATCCCCTGCTGATCTGCTGTGTTTCAGTTTAAATTTATTTATTAGTGTCACCAGCAGCCTTACATTAACACTGCAATGAGGCTACTGTGAAAATCCCTGATTCTCCACACTCCAGCGGGCCTGTTCGGGTACAGTGAGGGAGAATTTAGCACAGCCAATGCTCTTAATCAGCACGGTTTTCGGACTGTGGGAGGAAACCAGAGCACCCGGACAGTGTAGAGGGAGCTTTACTCTGTATCTAACCCCGTGCTGTACCTGTCCTGGGAGTGTTTGATGGGGACAGTGTAGAGGGAGCTTTACTCTGTATCTAACCCCGTGCTGTACCTGTCCTGGGAGTGTTTGATGGGGACAGTGTAGAGGGAGCTTTACTCTGTATCTAACCCCGTGCTGTACCTGTCCTGGGAGTGTTTGATGGGCATGATGTGGGTATGCCGGCGTTGGACTGGTGTAAACACAGTAAAAAGTCTGACAACACCAGGTTTTAGTCCAACCTATTTATTTGATAATATACTCGCAAGCTTTCGGGTTAGCCCCTTCGAAGGGGCTAACCCGAAAGCTTGCGAGTATATTATCAAATAAATAGGTTGGACTAAAACCTGGTGTTGTCAGACTTTTTACAGTGTTTGATGGGGACAGTGTTGAGGGAGCTTTACTCTGTATCTAACCCCGTGCTTTAACTGTCCTGGGAGTGTTTGATGGGGACAGTGTAGAGGGAGCTTTACTCTGTATCTAACCCCGTGCTGTACCTGTCCTGGGAGTGTTTGATGGGGACAGTGTAGAGGGAGCTTTACTCTGTATCTAACCCCGTGCTGTACCTGTCCTGGGAGTGTTTGATGGGGACAGTGTAGAGGGAGCTTTACTCTGTATCTAACCCCGTGCTTTAACTGTCCTGGGAGTGTTTGATGGGGACAGTGTAGAGGGAGCTTTACTCTGTATCTAACCCCGTGCTGTACCTGTCCTGGGAGTGTTTGATGGGGACAGTGTAGAGGGAGCTTTACTCTGTATCTAACCCCGTGCTGTACCTGTCCTGGGAGTGTTTGATGGGGACAGTGTAGAGGGAGCTTTACTCTGTATCTAACCCCGTGTTGTACCTGTCCTGGGAGTGTTTGATGGGGACAGTGTAGAGGGAGCTTTACTCTGTATCTAACCCCGTGCTTTAACTGTCCTGGGAGTGTTTGATGGGGACAGTGTAGAGGGAGCTTTACTCTGTATCTAACCCCGTGCTGTACCTGTCCTGGGAGTGTTTGATGGGGACAGTGTAGAGGGAGCTTTACTCTGTATCTAACCCCGTGCTGTACCTGTCCTGGGAGTGTTTGATGGGGACAGTGCAGAGGGAGCTTTACTCTGTATCTAACCCCATGCTGTACCTGTCCTGGGAGTGTTTGATGGGGACAGTGTAGAGGGAGCTTTACTCTGTATCTAACCCCGTGCTGTACCTGTCCTGGGAGTGTTTGATGGGGACAGTGTAGAGGGAGCTTTACTCTGTATCTAACCCCGTGCTGTACCTGTCCTGGGAGTGTTTGATGGGGACAATGTAGAGGGAGCTTTACTCTGTATCTAACCCCGTGCTGTACCTGTCCTGGGAGTGTTTGATGGGGGACAGTGTAGAGGAAGCTTTACTCTGTATCTAACCCCGTGCTGCTGGGTTGATTTTCCTTGATTCCATGTGACCCAGACATCCTGCTGAACGTATTCTTGGCCATCGCCGTGGACAACCTGGCAGATGCTGATGGTGGAGAGGGCAAAAAGGGCAAAAAGAAAGGGATGGGGAGGTAAAATAGCCGATTGTGCGTTCCCTGAATGGGTGGCAGTGCTAGCTGATGGGTTAGGGGTGTGCGGGAGGGAGTTGCGTTGGAAGGAGAGGATTGAATGAGGGAGTGAAACGAGCCCTAATTCCATCTAAAATTACACCCCCTCCCTGGGTATGGCGCCCACTGTTTGGGCTTCGAAAAAGATATGTGCAAAGCCACCCCCAGTCGAGGTCAACCACTGTGCTTTGACCATTGTGGTGCAGGGCTACGGAGAGTGAGGATGTTAGGTTCGCCAGTCTGCATCCTGCGGTGATACCTGAGGCAAAGCACCCCTCCGCTAACCCCTTGTCCACCACCCCCACTTTCCCCTCAAACCCCCAGACGATGGACCCCTCAGTCTGGAGTGTAGGGAGGAGGGGGGTCAGATGACGTGGCGGGGCCGAGAGCAGTTTGGAGCTCTGGAAGCCTGAGGCCTACACGTGGTTGTGCTCGAATCAGCTGACTGGGCCTCACACGGAACGTTCTGGAATCTGACACCTTTCTTTCTCTCGCTCTCCCCTGGACAGTGTGGATGTCAGCAGCAGTGAGCTGGCGAAGGGTGCGAACGAGGTGAAGGTATGGATGTCAGACTGCCTTAGCTGAACACTCACACCCTTTCCCTGTGTGGAAACCCAAACCTAATCCCTATCTACTCTTCAGATTCCCTGTGCTCGCTGACCCAAACTGGCTCCACACTGAGCAACACCTCTCTCTGAAGATTCCCAACTTTCTTTACAAGTAAAACCTCCCTATCTCTGTCACCTCCTCCAGCCCCTACACCCCTCCCTATCTCTGTAACCTCCTCCAGCCCCGAAACCCCTCCCTATCTCTGTAACCTCCTCCAGCCCCGAAACCCCTCCCTATCTCTGTCACCTCCTCCATGCCCTACAACCCTCCCTATCTCTGTCACCTCCTCCACTCCCTACAACCCTCCCTATCTCTGTAACTTCCTTCAGCTGCCATAATTCTCCCTATCTCTGTAATCTCCTCCAGCTTCTACATCCCTCCCTGTATCTGTAACCAGCTCCAGCCCCTACAACCCTCCCTATCTCTGTAACCCCCTCCAGCCCCTACAGCCCTCCCTATCTCAGTAACCCCCTCCAGCCCCTACACCCCTCCCTATCTCTGTAACCTCCTCCAGCCCCTACAACCCTCCCTATCCCTGTAACCTCCTCCAGCCCCTACAACCCTCCCTATCTCTGTAACCTCCTCCAGCCTCTGCAACTCTCCCTATCTCTGTAACCTCCTCCAGCCCCTACAACCCTTACTATCTCTGTAACCTCCTCCAGCCCCTACAACCCTCCCTATCTCTGTAACCTCCTCCAGCCCCTACAACCCTTACTATCTCTGTAACCTCCTCCAGCCCCTACAACCCTTCCTATCCCTGTAACCTCCTCCAGCCCCTACAACCCTCACTATCTCTGTAACCTCCTCCAGCCCCTACAACCCTCCCTATCTCTGTAACTTCCTCCAGCCCCTACAACCCTTACTATCTCTGTAACCTTCTGCAGCTGCTATGACCCTCCATATCTCTGTCTGCCACCTCCTCCACTTCCTACAACCCTCCCTATCTCTGTTAGTTCCTTGAACTCTTTCAACTGTGCACAGTGTTCCAAATGGGACAGGGAGGCTGGAGCTAAGCACAGTATTCTAAGTGGGATAGGAAGACTGGAACTGTGCACAGTATCCCAAGTGGGATAGGGAGACCGGAGGTGTGCACAGTATTCCAAGTGGGATAAGGAGGTGGTAACTGTGCACAGTATTCCAAGTGGGACAGGGAGACCAGAACTGTGCACAGTATTCCAAGTGGGATAAGGAGATGGGAACTGTGCACAGTATTCCGAGTGGGATAGGGAGACCAGAACCGTGCACAGTATTCCGAGTGGGATAGGGAGACCAGAACTGTGCACAGTATTCTGAGTGGGATAGGGAGATGGGAACTGTGTGCAGTATTCCAAGTGGGATAGGGAGACCGGAACTGTGCACAGTATTCCAAGTGGGATAGGGAGACCAGAACCGTGCACAGTATTCCAAGTGGGATAGGGAGACCAGAACTGTGCACAGTATTCCGAGTGGGATAGGGAGACCAGAACTGTGCACAGTACTCTGAGTGGGATGGGGAGATGGGAACTGTGCGCAGTATTCCAAGTGGGATAGGGAGACCGGAACTGTGCACAGTATTCCAAGTGGGATAGGGAGACCAAAACTGTGCACAGTATTCTGAGTGGGATAGGGAGATGGGAACTGTGCACAGTATTCCGAGTGGGATAGGGAGACGGGAACTATGCACAGTATTCCAAGTGGGATAGGGAGATGGGAACTGTGCACAGTATTCCAAGTGGGATAGGGACACCGGAACTGTACACAGAATTCCAAGTGGGATTGGGAGACCGGAACTGTGCACAGTATTCCGAGTGGGACAGGGAGACCGGAGCTGTGCACAGTATTCCCACGTTTGCTTTGGTGACCTGATGAAACTGCTGTGCTACCTTTCAGGGTTTGAGTTTTCATAGCCCCCAGATCAATCCCCGTGTGTGTCTCTGGGCAATCAGATGAATTCTCAGACCCCCAGCCCCTCACACTGGCTGCCCGCTATCCTGTCATCGCAGCCTCTGTCCCTCCCAATTCAGCCTTCCAGGCAGGAACTCTTCACTTTCTCACTTGTGTTTCCCGGTGAGGAGCAGAGTGAAGAATCTGAGCAGGAGGAAGAACGCAGCGAAACAGGAGGTGAGGGCTCAGTCCGACTGGATAAACACAGGGGGGTGAGGGCTCAGTGTGACTGGATAAACACAGGGGGGTGAGGGCTCAGTGTGACTGGATAAACACAGGGGGGGTGAGGGCTCAGTGTGACTGGATAAACACAGGGGGGTGAGGGCTCAGTCCGACTGGATAAACACAGGGGGGGTGAGGGCTCAGTGTGACTGGATAAATACAGGGGGTGAGGGCTCAGTCCGACTGGATAAACACAGGGGGGGTGAGGGCTCAGTGTGACTGGATAAACACAGGGGGGTGAGGGCTCAGTCCGACTGGATAAACACAGGGGGGTGAGGGCTCAGTCCGACTGGATAAACACAGGGGGGGTGAGGGCTCAGTGTGACTGGATAAACACAGGGGGGTGAGGGCTCAGTCCGACTGGATAAACACAGGGGGGTGAGGGCTCAGTGTGACTGGATAAACACAGGGGGGTGAGGGCTCAGTGTGACTGGATAAACAGGGGGGTGAGGGCTCAGTCCGACTGGATAAACACAGGGGGGTGAGGGCTCAGTGTGACTGGATAAACACAGGGGGGTGAGGGCTCAGTGTGACTGGATAAACACAGGGGGGTGAGGGCTCAGTCCGACTGGATAAACACAGGGGGGTGAGGGCTCAGTGTGACTGGATAAACACAGTGGGGTGAGGGCTCAGTCCGACTGGATAAACACAGGGGGGTGAGGGCTCAGTCCGACTGGATAAACACAGTGGGGTGAGGGCTCAGTCCGACTGGATAAACACAGGGGGGTGAGGGCTCAGTGTGACTGGATAAACACAGTGGGGTGAGGGCTCAGTCCGACTGGATAAACACAGCGGGGTGAGGGCTCAGTCCGACTGGATAAACACAGGGGGGGTGAGGGCTCAGTCCGACTGGATAAACACAGGGGGGGTGAGGGCTCAGTGTGACTGGATAAACACATGGGGGTGAGGGCTCAGTGTGACTGGATAAACACAGGGGGGTGAGGGCTCAGTGTGACTGGATAAACACATGGGGGTGAGGGCTCAGTCCGACTGGATAAACACAGGGGGGTGAGGGCTCAGTCCGACTGGATAAACACAGGGGGGTGAGGGCTCAGTCTGACTGGATAAACACAGGGGGGTGAGGGCTCAGTGTGACTGGATAAACACATGGGGGTGAGGGCTCAGTCCGACTGGATAAACACAGGGGGGTGAGGGCTCAGTGTGACTGGATAAACACAGGGGGGTGAGGGCTCAGTCTGACTGGATAAACACAGGGGGGTGAGGGTTCAGTGTGACTGGATAAACACAGGGGGGTGAGGGCTCAGTGTGACTGGATAAACACAGGGGGGTGAGGGCTCAGTCCGACTGGATAAACACAGGGGGGTGAGGGCTCAGTCCGACTGGATAAACACAGGGGGGTGAGGGCTCAGTCCGACTGGATAAACACAGTGGGGTGAGGGCTCAGTGTGACTGGATAAACACAGGGGGGTGAGGGCTCAGTCCGACTGGATAAACACAGGGGGGTGAGGGCTCAGTGTGACTGGATAAACACAGGGGGGTGAGGGCTCAGTCCGACTGGATAAACACAGGGGGGTGAGGGCTCAGTGTGACTGGATAAATACAGGGGGTGAGGGCTCAGTGTGACTGGATAAACACAGGGGGGTGAGGGCTCAGTCCGACTGGATAAACACAGGGGGGTGAGGGCTCAGTCCGACTGGATAAACATAGGGGGGTGAGGGCTCAGTCCGACTGGATAAACACAGGGGGGTGAGGGCTCAGTCCGACTGGATAAACACAGGGGGGTGAGGGCTCAGTGTGACTGGATAAACACAGGGGGGTGAGGGCTCAGTGTGACTGGATAAACACAGGGGGGTGAGGGCTCAGTCCGACTGGATAAACACAGTGGGGTGAGGGCTCAGTCCGACTGGATAAACACAGGGGGGTGAGGGCTCAGTGTGACTGGATAAACACAGGGGGGTGAGGGTTCAGTCCGACTGGATAAACACAGGGGGGTGAGGGCTCAGTGTGACTGGATAAACACAGGGGGGTGAGGGTTCAGTGTGACTGGATAAACACAGGGGGTGAGGGTTCAGTGTGACTGGATAAACACAGGGGGGTGAGGGCTCAGTGTGACTGGATAAACACATGGGGGTGAGGGCTCAGTGTGACTGGATAAACACAGGGGGGTGAGGGCTCAGTGTGACTGGATAAACACAGGGGGGTGAGGGCTCAGTGTGACTGGATAAACACAGGGGGGTGAGGGCTCAGTGTGACTGGATAAACACATGGGGGTGAGGGCTCAGTGTGACTGGATAAATACAGGGGGTGAGGGCTCAGTCCGACTGGATAAACACAGTGGGGTGAGGGCTCAGTCCGACTGGATAAACACAGTGGGGTGAGGGCTCAGTCCGACTGGATAAACACAGGGTGGTGAGGGCTCAGTGCTACTGAGTGGGGGCTGCTTTGTCCCGGACGGTGTCGAGCTTCTCGAGTGTTGTCGGAGCCGCGCTCATCCAGGCGAGTGGGAGAGTATTCCAGCACACTCCTGACTTGTGCCTTGTTGATGGTGGACAGGCTTTGGGGGGGGAGTCAGGGGGTGAGTTACTCTCTGCAGGATTCCCAGCCTCTGACCTGCTCTGGGAGCCACAGTATTTATATGGCTGGGTCCAGGTCAGTTTCTGGTCAATGGTAACCCCTCAGGAAGTATCTCAAGGACTATCCTTGCTCTTTGAGAAAACGAACAAACTGAACTCTGAGTAAGGACTTGATCTGCGAGATGATTTAATTTAAAATAAACTCTTTAGTTTCGCAGGGGGCATCAGATAACGTTCAATTTTTCTGTGTTTGATTATGTGAGCCTGGTAACTGATTGACGTTAAATGTGCTTGATTGGTTATGGCTGGATGTTGACTCCGAGCAAAGAAAACAGGTGCGTGAAGCTCGGCTGTGAGGTGCAGCATGGAACAGATATTTTAAAGGATTGGGTTAAACACTTGGAGATTGCCACCTACCCTCCCGATATTCCTCAGTGGACAGTGGCTTCTCCGTTTGGGAATACTTCTGGCTGACATTTATCGCTCTCTCACCCAGCAGGCAGAAGAGGCGATGACGGGGAGGAGGGTCACGCGGAGAGCCTGGTGGGCTCCACGGTGGAGGAGCTGTCGAACTTCGCCCCCCCAAAGGAAAAGATTTTACCGATTCCGGAGGGCAGCGCTTTCTTCCTGCTCAGCTCCACAAACCCGTGAGTGCCAACGTTTACCGGGGAATGGCCGCTGGGCCTGTACGCCGTCATTGCCATGGGTGCGGGCTGGAAAATGGGCGAGGAGTTGGGGATGGGTGCGAGGAGAGGTGGATTCAGGGCACACTCCATTCTCTGCCCCTGCCTCGCCCCATCGGGGGGGTTTAGAAGAACGAGGGGGGGATCTTATTAAAACATCTCAGATTCTGAGGGGCAGTTTGACTTGGTGGGTGCTGAGAAGATGACCCTCACCTCATGTGGAGGGGGAATCTAGAACTATGGGGAGGGGTGGCACAGTTTCAGAATGAGGGGGTCTCCCATAGAAGATGGAGATACTTGTTGGTGGTGGCACAGTGCCTCACAGCGCCGGCGATCTGGATTCCGGCCTCGAGTCCATATGGAGTTTGCACATTCTCCCCGTGTCTGCGTGGGTTTCCTCTGGGTGCTCCAGTTTCCTGCCACAGTCCAAAAGATGTGCTGCTTAGGTCCATTGGCCGTGCTAAATTGACCCTTAGCGCCCAAAGATGTGCAGGTTAGGAGGATGAGCTGGGTAAATACACGGTGTTACAGGGATAGAGCCCGGGTGGGATGCTGTGGTGGGGAACCCGACGGGCCGAATGGCCCCTTTCTGCAATGTCGGGATTCTATGAAAAGGAGGAATTTCTTCTCTCAGAGAGTGGTCAGTCTGTGGAATTCTCCTCCCGCACACCACCACCCCCCCGCCCCACCGAGACAGCAGTGGGGGCTGCAGCACACTCAATGCTGAATTAGACAGACCATGGTGGGGGGTGGTGGTGGGGGGGGCCTTCCTCCTGCTGCAATTCCTTACCATCATCAAGGATAAACAGGCGAAAAATGGGGAAAGGTTAGTAGGATATGGAGGATAAAGGGGGAGGTGAAATAGGGTGTTTGAGGTGGCAGTAACACTGGCATGGAGCAGAGGGGCTGAATGGCCTATTTCTGTACTGTGGGCCAGGCCTGATTCGAGGTGTGTGTTGTGTGCGGCGGGGAGTGTTGCCGTTGGGAGTTTGCTGGCGCGGTTGGTTTTCAGGGCGGCCGCCATTGACAGTCCCTGTTCCCCTGGCAGGATCCGGGTGGCCTGTCATCGCCTCATCCACCACCACATCTTCACCAACCTCATCCTCGTCTTCATCATCCTCAGCAGCATCTCACTGGCAGCGGAAGACCCCATCAGGGCCCACTCCTTCCGGAACCACGTGAGTACCGATCCGGGGGGGGGAGCGGGGGCAAGGCAGGGGTATGGAGAGGGGGCCACATCCATCGACAGATCCAGCAAAGAGGCTCTCACTGTCACTACCCCTTTTATAGAGAGAGTTTCCCCCCCCATCAGAGACCCCTTTTATAGAGAGAGTCTCCCCCCCATCAGACCCCCCTTTTATAGAGAGAGTCTCCCCCCCATCAGAGACCCCTTTTATAGACAGAGTCTCCCCCCATCAGAGACCCCTTTTATAGAGAGAGTCTCCCCCCCATCAGAGACCCCTTTTATAGAGAGAGTCTCCCCACATCAGAGACCCCTTTTATAGACAGAGTCTCCCCCCCATCAGAGACCCCTTTTATAGAGAGAGTCTCCCCCTCATCAGAGACCCCTTTTATAGAGAGAGTCTCCCCCCATCAGAGACCCCTTTTATAGACAGAGTCTCCCCCCCATCAGAGGCCTCTTTTATCGAGATTGCTGCCTGGGATAGCAGAGTGTGAAGGGAGTTGAATCTATTTTTTCATACCTGAGTTATACTGCTGATGGTGAATTTAGGGTGTCTGGTGCGGCCCCCTTCACTCACCCCTATGTTTTCTCTGTGTCTTCCAGATCCTGGGCTATTTCGACTATGCATTCACCTCGATTTTTACTGTGGAGATCTTATTTAAGGTACTTCTGACACTGCTTGTCCCTCAGCTTACAATCGGGGGCTGGGAGTGTGGCATGGGGAGGGGGCTTCTCTGGGACTGGACCAGTGGTCCCTCCTATCTCCATGTCCCTGTGACCTGGGCAATCATGGTGAGTGAGAACGTCCCTATATCTGCCTAATTTCCCCTGCCTCGCCTCTATTGCTCCCTTACCTTCCAAACCCCTTTTCCTCGGGAGGTTCCTCACCCCCTCACTGTCTCCACCCTCACCCCCCCCACAGTCCGATGGACTCCAAGATGGCCATCAAGCCCACTCGATAACCTCTGCCATGTGTGGGGCCAGGCAGGCCCCCCAAAACAGTGGGGTTGTCCATTTATTGGCACGTACCCTCCAAGACCTCGACAACAACACAGCACGGTTAACATCACTGTTTCAAGGGAGGAGGAGATATGATTAAAAGGGGGTGGAGAAAAGTGATCATAGAATCCCAACAGTCCAGAAGGAGGCCATTTGGCCCATCAAGTCTACACTGACCCTCTGAAAGGGCATCCCACCCAGGCCCACTCCATCCCTGTAACCTAGCACCTTTTCCATTGCCAATCCACCTAACCCGCACATCTTTGGACACTAAGGGGCAATTTACCATGGCCAATACACCTAACCCGCACATCTTTGGACACGAAGGGGCAACTTAGCATGGCTATCCACTTAACCTATACATCTGGGTGGCACGGTAGCACAGTGGTTAGCACTGCTGCTTCACAGCTCCAGGGTCCTGGGTTCAATTCCCGGCTCGGGTCACTGTCTGTGTGGAGTTTGCACATTCTCCTCATGTCTGCATGGGTTTCCTCCCACAGTTCAAAGATGTGCGGGTTAGGTGGATTGGCCATGCTAAGAAATTGCCCTTTAGTGTCCAGAGATGCGTAGGTTAGAGGGATTAGTGGGTAAAATATGTAGGGATATGGGGGTAGGGCCTGGGTGGGATTGTATTTGGTGCAGACTTGATGGGCCAAAGGGCCTCTTTCTGCACTGTAGGGTTCTATGATTCTATGATCTTTGGACACTAAGGGGCAATTTAACATGACCAATCCTCCTAACCTGCACATCTTTGGACACTAAGGAACAATTTAGCATGGCCAATCCACCTAACCTGCACATCTTTGGACACGAAGGGGCAATTTAGCATGGCTAATCCACCCTAACCTTAAAGTGGCCCTTATCTAAAAGGAATACGTAACATTGAAGACAGTCCAAAGGAGAGTCACTAGGCTAATTTCCAGGATGAGAGGGTTGTCCTTTCAAGAGAGACTAAGTATCCTGGGTCTATATTCCTTGGAGTTTAGAAGAGCAAGGGGTGACCTTATTCAGACACACAAGATCCTGAGGAGGGTTTGACAGGGTAAATGCTGAGATGTTTTCGTTAGTGGGAGCGTATCGAACAAAGGGGCAGAGCTACAGGATAAAGGGCCGGTCAGTTAAAACTGAGACGTGTAGAAATTTCTCCTCACACAGGGTGGTGGATCTCTGGAATTGTCTGTCCCAAAGGGTGGTGGAGACGGCATCATTAGAAGTATTGAAAGTGAAGGTGGAGAAATATTTGACGGATCGAGGAATGGAGGGCGATGGGGAAATAGCCCAGAGAAGGAGCTGAGGCCAATATAGATCCGCCATGATGGTATTGAATGGCAGGGCAGGTTCGAAGGGCCTGGTGCCCACTCCTGCTTCTATTTCTTGTGAAGGGGTGGATGAGGGACAGAAAGGGAATTAGAAGGATGTGATGGATAGGGAGGGGGGGGGTGGGGGCAAGGCATGGGCGGAGGTCAGTGTGTTGGGGGCAGAAACATGGGGCAAGAGGGGCCAAGCATCCAACCACCCACCCCCAACGAGGCAGCACGGTGGCACAGTGATTAACACTGCTGCCTCACAGCGCCAGGGACCCGGGTTCGATTTCCATCTTGGGTCACTGTCTCTGCAGAGTCTGCACATTCTCCCCGTGTCTGCGTGGGTTTCCTCCGGGTCCATTTCCTCCCATAGTCCGAACGACGTGCTGGTTAGGTGGGTTGGCCATGCTAAATTCTCCCTCAGTGTACCCAAACAGGTGCCGGAGTGTGGCAACTAGGGGATTTTCACAGTAACTTCATTGCAGTGTTAATGTAAGCCTACTTGTGAAACTCATAAATAACCTGACGTGGAACTCACCCCTTGATCCCCTGGTGACCTAATAACGTTTGTTTTTGTTTGCCACCCGGGGGCAGATGACAACTTTTGGAGCGTTCCTTCACAGGGGCTCGTTCTGTCGAAACGCCTTCAACCTCCTGGACTTGCTGGTGGTCAGTGTGTCTCTCATCTCCTTCTGGCTCCAGTGAGTACGCTGGCTGGAATTCATTCCGCACAAAGCTGATTGTGTGTGTGTGTGTGTGTGTGTGTGTGTGTGTGTGTGTGTGTGTGTGTGTGTGTGTGTGTGTGTGTGTGTGTGTGTGTGTGTGTGTGTGTGTGTGTGTTTGGGAGGGGGGGGCGGGGGTGTGGAATAGAGAGAGGCAGCGTAGCCCCGTGGGCGAAGGGAGGCAGAGGGGCCTCCGTATGCATCCATCTCCCAAGATGGTGGGAAGTGGGTGCGCTCGACGGAGGGTCTTTCTCCTTTCTATTCGCTCCCAGGGTGTGGGCAACCCTAGCTTCCATCAGCCCATCCCTAGTTAACCCTGAGTAGGACCTCGGGCTGCGTACGTGGAGCGATTGGACCCACGAGCTGGGAGGTTCATGCTGAAGACTTTTATGTAGGCCGCAACTGAGGCTATCGCGTCCTGCGGGCATCGTTAACACTTCAGGAGGATGTGAGGGTCTTTGCGAGGTGGGTGGCGGGTACTGGGGGAAGGGGTGCGGATTTATCAGAGTGGTTTGAGCGATGTAGGGGGGGCTTATTTTATCACTGGGGGAGAAGCAGGGGTCATTTGTCCCCAGGGACGGAGGGGAAATTCGGGAGAGGGGCAGACAAGCTCGGGATAGGTCTGGCCAAGGTCGACACAGAAGACCGGTTCCCATTGGCCGATGGTACATGGACTGGTGGGGGAGAGGGGTGGTATTGTTGGGGGGGGGCAGATTTTGGGCAAAGTTTGGGAGGAAAGTGGGGTGGGATATGCAAGGGAGAGCTGCTTTTTTTAAACAGCAGGAGCTAACAATCTGGAGGCTGGGAATGTTTGGAAAATGGAGGATTCCCTCAAGAGAGATTTCCTTTTGGGATAACTCCTGTTCTTCCGTCACAGATCCAGCGCCATCTCCGTGGTAAAGATCCTCCGAGTGCTGAGAGTGTTGAGACCCCTTCGAGCTATCAACCGAGCCAAGGGATTGAAGGTGGGATACGGGAAGAAGGTGGGGATTGAGGGATACGGGGAGAAGGTGGGGATTGAGGGATACGGGAAGAAGGTGGGATTGAGGGATACGGGGAGAAGGTGGGATTGAGGGATACGGGGAGAAGGTGGGATTGAGGGATACGGGGAGAAGGTGGGGATTGAGGGATACGGGGAGAAGGTGGGGATTGAGGGATACGGGGAGAAGGTGGGGATTGAGGGATACGGGGAGAAGGTGGGGATTGAGGGATACGGGGAGAAGGTGGGGATTGAGGGATACGGGGAGAAGGTGGGGATTGAGGGATACGGGGAGAAGGTGGGGATTGAGGGATACGGGGAGAAGGTGGGGATTGAGGGATACGGGGAGAAGGTGGGGATTGAGGGATACGGGGAGAAGGTGGGGATTGAGGGATACGGGGAGAAGGTGGGGATTAAAGGACAAGTGTACATTCTAATAACCAAATGTCTCTACTTTCTCTCTAAATCTCTGTGCTCTGTTTCTCTCCCTCGCTTTCTCTGTCTCTCTCTATCTCTCTCTTTGTCTCTCTCCCACACTCTGTCTCTCTCCGCAGCATGTTGTTCAATGTGTCTTTGTAGCAATCAAAACTATCGGGAACATTATGATTGTGACCACGTTGCTGCAGTTCATGTTTGCCTGTATCGGAGTACAGCTCTTTAAGGTTGGTGCAGTATCTATTATCATCCTGCCTCTGAGTCTTTACTCTGCACCTGATACCTTTCTGTAACCTTCCATCTCAACTGTTTGCGTTTCAGGGCAAGTTTTACAGCTGTACTGATGAGGCAAAGCACACTCCTGAGGAATGTCGGTGAGTCACTCCCAGACCGATTCCCCAGGCCCCTCAGCACTGACCCTCCGACAGTGCGGCGCTCCCTCAGCACTGACCCTCCCACAGTGCGGCGCTCCCTCAGCACTGACCCTCCCACAGTGCGGCGCTCCCTCAGCACTGACCCTCCCACAGTGTGGCGCTCCCTCAGCACTGACCCTCCCACAGTGCGGCGCTCCCTCAGCACTGACCCTCCGAAAGTGCAGCGCTCCCTCAGCACTGACCCTCCCACAGTGCGGTGCTCCCTCGGCACTGACCCTCCCACAGTGCGGCGCTCCCTCAGCACTGACCCTCCGAAAGTGCGGCGCTCCCTCAGCACCGACCCTCCCACAGTGCGGGTCTCCCTCAGCACTGACCCTCCCACAGTGCGGTGCTCCCTCAGCACCGACCCTCCCACAGTGCGGGGCTCCCTCAGCACTGACCCTCCCACAGTGCGGCGCTCCCTCAGCACTGACCCTCCCACAGTGCGGCGCTCCCTCAGCACTGACCCTCCCACAATGTGGCGCTCCCTCAGCACTGACCCTCCCGCAGTGTGGCGCTCCCTCAGCACTGACCCTCCCACAGTGCGGCGCTCCCTCAGCACTGACCCTCCCACAGTGCGGCGCTCCCTCAGCACTGACCCTCCCACAGTGTGGCGCTCCCTCAGCACTGACCCTCCCACAGTGCGGTGCTCCCTCAGCACTGACCCTCCCACAGTGTGATGCTCCCTCAGAACCGACCCTCCCGCAGTGCGGCGCTCCCTCAGCACTGACCCTCCCACAGTGCGGCGCTCCCTCAGCACTGACCCTCCCACAGTGTGGCGCTCCCTCAGCACTGACCCTCCCACAGTGCGGTGCTCCCTCAGCACTGACCCTCCCACAGTGTGATGCTCCCTCAGAACCGACCCTCCCGCAGTGCGGCGCTCCCTCAGCACTGACCCTCCCACGGTGCGGCGCTCCCTCAGCACTGACCCTCCCACAGTGCGATGCTCACTCAGAACCGACCCTCCCGCAGTGCGGCACTCCCTCAGCACTGACGCTTCCACAGTGCGGCGCTCCCTCAGCACTGACCCTCCCACAGTGCGGCGCTCCCTCAGCACTGATGCTCCCACAGTGCGGCACTCCCTCAGCACTGACGCTCCCACAGTGCGGCCTTCCTTCAGCACTGACCCTCCCACAGTGCGGCGCTCCCTCAGCACTGACCCTCCCACAGTGCGGCGCTCCCTCAGCACTGACCCTCCCACAGTGCGGCGCTCTCTCGGCACTGACCCTCCCACAGTGCGGCGCTCCCTCAGCACTGACCCTCCCACAGTGCGGCGCTCCCTCAGCACTGACCCTCCCACAGTGCGGCGCTCCCTCAGCACTGACTGTCCAAGAGTGTGGAGCTCCCGTTTGCTAAACGCTACAGATATTAATGCACAAGACCCTGTTCTTTGAAGTCAGAAAAAACATGTAGACACATTGCGCCTATTTCAGCTGAAGAAAGTAAATGGCAGCCATTTGCTGCTCCATTCTAGAGGGCGATGCCTTGATGGATCAGAATCAGGCTCCCTGGGTTTTAATTATCGAAAAATGCTTGGCAGTTAACTGTCAATCGTTGTCACCAATTGTTGCTCCATGGCAAGCCCTCTTCCTCTCCCACCAAATCCACCTGCCGACTAATCTGCTCTCTCGGGAGAGTGGGGGAGGGGGATGTCGAGAAGACTATCAGGGGTCCCCTTCAAAGGTGCTACCGGATCTTCGAGCCAGTGCCCGAACCCCAGCACCACCCCCCCACACACTGCCAACAATGCCACGAGGTTTGTGCCCCCTCCTCCACCCTCCAGATGCTTAAATAATGAGTAGGCTGGCGTGACATGGGGGCAGGTCACCCCACGGGACACAAAAAACATTCCCACTCACGCCACTGAATTGCGTTTTCGGAAGACGAGACCCCCGTCCCCGGTGTCATCTCTGCGTCCCTCTGCGCACACTGGCGAAGGTGAACGTAAGAACGTAAGAAATAGGAGCAGGAGTAGGCCATCTAGCCCCTCGAGCCTGCCCCGCCATTCAATGAGATCATCGCTGATCTGTCGTGGTTCAGTTCCACGTTCCCACCCTCTCCCCATAACCCTTAATCCCCTCGCTTATCAAAAACCCATCAACCCGCGTCTTAAAAATATTTAGCGAGGTAGCCTCCACCACCTCAACGGGCAGAGAATTCCAGAGATTCACCACCCTTTGAGTGAAGAAGTTCCTCCTCAACTCCGTTCTAAACTGCCCCCCCTTTATCTTGAGGCTGTGCCCCCTAGTCCTACTGTCCTTTCTGAGCGGGAAGAGCCTCTCCATCTCTATCCTATCCATCCCATTCATCATCTTACACGTCTCAATGAGATCTCCCCTCATTCTTCTAAACTCTAACGAGTACAAGCCTAGTTTATTCAGCCTCTCCTCATAGCTCAACCCCCTCAACTCCGGTATCAGCCAAGTGAACCTCCTCTGCACTCCCTCCAAGGCCAAAATATCCTTGCGTAAGTGCGGCAACCAAAACTGTGTGTGGCCTCACTAACTCTCATGCTGCTCTTGCAGGGGGACATTTATTGTCTTCAAGGATGGTGATGTCACCCAGCCCATGGTCCGTCAGCGGATCTGGCACAACAACGACTTCACCTTCGATAACGTTCTGGCCGGAATGATGGCTCTCTTCACCGTCTCCACCTTTGAGGGTTGGCCTGCGTAAGTCACTCTTTCTATCTAACGTTCTATCTCTCTCTCTCTCCGTTATCACATCAGGACCAGGAGCAGGAGTTGGCCATCTGGCCCCTCGAGCGTGATCCGCCATTCAATAAGATCATGGCCGATCTTTTTGTGGACTCAGCTCCACTTACCCGTCTGCTCACCATGACCCTTAATCCCTTGAAAATCTCGGCAGGTCTGGCAGCGTCTGTAAGGAGAGAAAAGAGCTGGTGTTTCCCTTTGAGGGTCATCTGGACTGGAAACGTCAGCTCTTTCCTCTCCTTACAGATGCTGCCAGACCTGCTGAGATTTTCCAGCATTTTCTCTTTTGGTTTCAGATTCCAGCATCTGCAGGAATTAGGTTTTACCCTTAATTTCTTTGCTGTTCAAAAATGTATCTATCCTTACCTTAAAAACATTCAATGAGGCAGCCTCAACTGCTTCACTGGGTGGGGAATTCCACAGATTCACAACTCTTTGTGTGAAGAAATTCCTCCTCAACTCAGTCCTAAGCAGTCCTGCTGCTTCCTCTTATTTTGAGGCGGTGCCCCCGGTTCTGGTTTCACCCACCAGTGGAAACAACTTCCCTGCTTCTATCTCATCTATTCCCTTCATAATCTTATATGTTTCTGTAAGATCTCCCCTCATCCTTCTGAATTTCAATGAGCATAGCCCCAGTCTACTCAGTCTCTCCTCATAAGCCAACCCTCTCAGCTCCGGAATCAGCCTAGTGAATCTCTGCACCCCAGTGCCAGTATATCCTTTCTCAAGTAAGGAGACCAAAACTGTACACAGTACTCCAGGTGTGGTCTCACCAGCACCTTATACAGCTGCAACATAACCTCACTGTTTTTAAACTCCATCCCTCTCGCAATGAAGGACAAAATTCCATTTGTCTTCGTTACCCGAACTGTGAGGATGATCTCTGTGAGGGTGTCCCACTTTGTGTATGGTTTTATTCTTGGAACAGTGTGAGGAATCAAATGAAACCCCAGCCATTGTATAACAATCATGAAAGACTATTTATTGAATTAATTTTGATTTGATTTATTATTGTCACATATATTAGTACACAGTGAAAAGTATTGTTTCTTGCGCATTATGAAGACAAAGCATACCGTTCATAGAGAAGAAGAGGAGAGGGTTCAGAATGTAGTGTTCACAGTCATAGCTAGGATGCAGAGAAAGATCAACTTAATGCGAGGTAGATCCATTCAAAAGTCTGATAGCAGCAGGGAAGAAGCTGTTCTTGAGTTGGTTGGTCCATGACCTTAGACTTTTGTACCTTTTTCCTGACGGATGAAGGTGGAAGAGAGAATGTCTGGGGTGCGTGGCGTCCTTAATTATGCTGGCTGCTTTTCCGAGGCAGTGGGAAGTGTGGATAGACGGAGGGCTGGTTTGCGTGATGGATTGGGCTACATTCACAACCTTTTGTAGTTTCTTGCGGTGTTGGGTGGGAGCAGGAGCCATATCAAGCTGTGATACAACCAGAAAGAATGCTTTCTATGGTGCATGTGTAAAAGTTGGTGAGAGTTGTAGCTGACATGACAAATTTCCTTAGTCTTCTAAGAAAGTAGAGGTGTTGGTGGGCTTTCTTAACTATAGTGTCAGCATGGGGGGTCCAGGACAGGTTGTTGGTAATCTGGACACCCAAAAATCTGAAGCTCTTGACCATTTCTACTTTGTCCCTGTTGATGTAGTGAGAGGCATGTTCTCCTTTACACTTCCTGAAGTCGATGACAATCTCCTGCATTTTGATGACATTGAAGGAGATTAAAGAAATGACGAAACACAGACAACTAGGATATATTAAATACACGTATTACTGAATGTACACACAGTTTATCTAGAAATTACTCCTTGTTCCAAGGTATATCTGTGATCCCTGAAATCCCTAAGACTTTCTCATTCCCAAATAACATCCAAATTAAATAAATCCATAAGTCAAATCAAGCTTCTTGTTACATACAGTACAAAGCAGCACCGCAGCACAGTGGTTCGCACTGCTGCCTCACAATGCCAAGGACCTGGGTTTGATTCCCAGCTCGGGTCATTGTCCGTGTTTGCACATTCTCCCCGTGTCTGCGTGGGTTTCCTCCGGGTGCTCTGGTTTCCTCCCACACTCGCAATGGGGGGGGGATGGGGGGAAGGGGAGGGAGGGGATGGAGGGTTGTTGGGGAGTGTAAGGGAGGAGGGGGATGGGGGAAGGGGAGGGGGGATGGAGGGTTATTGGGGAGTGTAAGGGAGGAGGGGGATGGGGGGAAGGGGAGGGGGGATGGAGGGTTGTTGGGGAGGGTAAGGGAGGAGGGAGTTGGGGGGAAGGGGAGGGGGGACGGAGGGTTGTTGGGGAGGGTAAGGGAGGAGGGGGATGGGGGAAGGGGAGGGGGGATGGAGGGTTGTTGGGGAGGGTAAGGGAGGAGGGGGTTGGGGGGAATGGGAGGTGGGTTTGGGGGAAGGAGTGGTTGGAGGAGCGGGAGGAGGGGTTAGGAGAACTGGGGGAGTCAGTCTGACAGTGTTGACGATGGACCGAATGGCCTCCCGCTGTCCAGGATTCCATGCGGTCTGATGCTTTGCTGTTGTGTGCGTGTGTTCTTGGCAGCCTCCTGTACAAGGCCATCGACGCCAATGCGGAAAACGAGGGTCCCATCTACAACTACCGGGTGGAGATCTCGATATTCTTCATCGTCTATATCATCATCATTGCCTTCTTTATGATGAATATCTTTGTGGGATTTGTCATCATCACCTTCCGGGAGCAGGGTGAAAAGGAGTATCAGAATTGTGAGCTCGATAAGAACCAGGTAGGTCCCATCGCCTGGTGTGGGAGGCTGGGCTATTCCACTGGGGAAGACCTCATTTGGCCCATTGCCTCCATGCCACCCCCCCCAGTTAGCAATCCACTCAGCCTGGCACCCTCCCCTGCCTGCAATCTGTCCCCTTAACCCAGCAAATTTAGAACAAAACCAGTTAGAAACCTTATAATGCAGAAGGAGGCCATTCGGCCCTTCGAGTCTGCACCAACTACAATCCTACCCAAGCCCTATTCCCGGAAACCCACATATTTACCCTGCTAATCCCTCGAACCTACACATCCCGGGACAATAAGGGACAATTTAGGGTGGCCAATGTCATTAGACTGATGACCTAACCCCACATGACTTTGGACTGGGTTTAATTCCCTCCATACATTTCCCATCCCCAACTGCACCCCCACCCCCTAATGGGGCGGGGAGCTGGCATGGAGGCAATGGGCCAAACGAGGTCTTCCCCTGCGCCAGGCTCCCCCCAACCACCCACACTCAGTCCTTTACATTAAACAACATTACCATTAGCTGACAAGTGGAGAGTAACATTCACCCCACACAAGCACCAGGCAATGCCCATCTCCAACAAGAGAGGATCTAACCATCTCCCCATGACATTCAATGTCATTCCCATCACTGAATCCCCCCCACTATCAACATCCTGGGGGGTTACCATTGACCAGAAACTGAACTGGACCCAGCCATATAAATACTGTGGCTCCCAGAGCAGGTCAGAGGCTGGGAATCCTGTGGAGAGTAACTCACCTCCTGACTCCCCCCCAAAGCCTGTCCACCATCTACAAGGCACAAGTCAGGAGTGTGATGGAATACTCTCCCACTCGCCTGGATGAGCGCGGCTCCGACAACACTCGAGAAGCTCGACGCCATCCGGGACAAAGCAGCCCCCCCCCACTCGATCGACACACTAACCACCCACCCTCGACACTCACTCCCTCCACCGCCAACGCACAGCGGCAGCAGTGTGTACCGTCTACAAGATGCACTGCAGCAACTCGCCAAGGCTCCTTCGACAACACCACCCAAACCCACCACCTGGAACTCCCTCCCTAACAGCGCTGTGGGTGTACGGGACTGGACACGGGACTGCAGTGGATTCAAGATGGCGGCTCACCCACCACTTTCTCAGGGGGCAGTTAGGAATGGGGGTAAATGCTGGGCCCAGCCAGCGATATGGAGTGAAATGAAAAATTAAATCCTCGTGCAATCTGTCATCACCTTGGCTGTTTTTGTACTCAGTAGTTTTATTGATGAAGCCTCACAGCCTGTCCTGTCTGTGAACCACTCTCTCAATATAACCCTGCCATTCTCCGCGATCTATCCACTTCATAGAATCCCTACACTGCAGAAGGAGACCATTCAGCCCATCGAGTCTGCATTGACCACAATCCCACACAGGCCCTATCCCCATAACCCCACATATTTACCCTAGCTAGTCACCCTGACACTAAGGGACAATTTAGCATGGCCAATCCACCTAACCTGCACTGGAGCGTGGGAGGAAACTGGATCACCTGGAGGAAACCCACACAGACACGGGGAGAATGTGCAAACTCCACACAGACAGTGACCCAAGCTGGGAATTGAACCCGCGTCTCTGGCACTGTGAGGCAGCAGTGCTAACCACTGTGCCACCCAGCTCTCCCTGCACGCTGGTAAGTGTCTGTTGCCACTCTCTCTCGCTCCTGCCACCCCCCCACAGATCCAATCGGCCACTCATCTGACCATCCTGCTAGCCCATTCATCCCTTGCCGCGGTTGTGGCTGGCACTGCCCACGCTGCCTGCTGCATCCTCCGCATTTCGATTTTGAGACCACCCGTGGGGACTCATGGGGACACAACCGCCACCACCATCCCCCCATCACTCCCAAGGTGGTGCTACCTTGTGGAGTGTTGCCAAAGGCAGTTTCCTCTCAGTGGAACCTGCTGGTGGCGGTTGGGGAGGGGACCCCATTGCCTATCAACCCCAACCACCCCCTCCCCCAACACGTTCACCCATCCCCCTCCTCCCGCACACGCCAGGCTCTCCCCAGTTTGAAAACTGACCCTTTATTGGCATTCTGAGTTGACCCTACTGTCAATATCCAGTGTTGGTGGGAGGGGGTTGGGGGGGGGGGGTTCGAAGGAAATACTCAGTCTTTTACCTTCAGCAAGTTTATTCTGTGCTCCGCTCGGCAGGGGTGCAGACTCGTTGACATTTCCCAGCTGTGACTGACGGACGTTTGAGCCAATGGCCAATATCCGGAGAGGCAATTAGCTAAACGATGTGATTGTCACAGACCGCAGTTGCTAACGCACGTTAACCTTTCCCTCACCCCCCCCACCGTCTCCCGCAGAGGCAGTGCGTAGAGTACGCCATGAAAGCTCAACCCCTGCGTCTCTACATCCCCAAGAACCGCTATCAGTACAAGGTCTGGTACATGGTCAACAGCACTGGCTTCGAGTACGTCATGTTCATCCTGATTCTACTCAACACCATCACCCTCGCCATGCAGGTAAGCCTTCCCTGGGGGAGGTGTGAGGTCGGCGGGGGAGGTGGAAGGTGGGAGGGGGTAGTGGGGGGGGGGAGAGGGGAGATAAAACTCCATGTTTTTTGCATTATCGTTGTCAAGGGATAAATATTGCCCTCCACCCCCTGACTTCATCTCCTCTCTCTCTGTCCATCACCCATGCCTTTCTATTGCCCCAAAATAGCAGCAGGAGTGGGGCCATTCAGCCCTTCGAGTACTGCTGTTCCATTCTATAAAGATCTGATTGTGGCCTCAACTTAGGTTAGGTGTATTGACCCAAACAGGTGTGGAGTGTGGTGACGAGGGGAATTTCACAGTAACTTCATTGCAGTGTAAATGTAAGCATTACTTGTGACACTAATAAATAAATTTTAACTTTAACTCCACTTTCCTGTCTGTCCCTCCGCGCACCCCCCCCTCACCCTGAACCCTCAACTCCCTTTGTGCATTAGAAATCTGTCCAACTCAGCCTCCAGTATATCGGGAGGCAATGGCTGAGTGGTATTATCACTAGACTGTTAATCCTAGAAACTCAGCTAATGTTCTGGGGACCTGGGTTCGAATCCCGCCACAGCAGATGGTGGGATTTGAATTCAATAAAAAATATCTGGAATTAAGAATCTACTGATGACCGTGAAACCATTGTCGATTGTCGGAAAAACCCATCTGGTTCACTGATATCTTTTAGGGAAGGAAATCTGTCGTTCTTACCTGGTCTGGCCTACATGTGACACAGTAAGAAGTCTCGCAACACCAGTTAAAGTCCAACAGGTTTATTTGGTAGCACAAGCCACTAGCTTTCAGAGCGCTGCCCCTTCATCAGTTGAGTGGGAGTTCTGTTCACAAACAGGGCATATAAAGACACAAACTCAGTCTACAAAATAATGGTTGGAATGTGAGTCTTTACAGGTAATCAAGTCTTAAAGGTACAGACAGTGTGAGTGGAGAGAGGGTTAGAGGCACAGGTTAAAGAGATGTGTATTGTCTCCAGACAGGACAGTTGGTGAGATTTTGCCACAAGTTGTGGGGGTTACAGATAGTGCGACATGAACTCAACATTGATTACCTGTAAAGACTTACATTCCAACCATTATTTTGTAAATTGAGTTTGTGCCTTTATCTGCCCTGTTTGTGAGCAGAACTCTCACTCCCCTGATGAAGGAGCAGCGCTCCAAAAGCTAGTGGCTTGTGCTACCAAATAAACCGGTTGGACTTTAACCTGCTGTTGTAAGGCTTCGTACTGTGTTTACCCCAGTCCAACACCGGCATCTCCACATCATGAGCACATTTGAGTCCAGAGCCATAGAAATGTGGTTGACTCTCAACTGCTCTCTGAAATGACCCAGTAAGACACTCAGTTGTATTCAATGAGCTGCAGCCCCCACTGGGGGTGGGGAGGGGAGGGGGGATTGCACTCCACAGACTGACCATCTTCAGACAGAAGAAATTCCCCCTCATCCCCATCTTCAATGGGGCACCCCCTCATTCTGGAACTGTGCTCTCCCCCCTCCCAGTTCTAGATTCCCCCTCCTGGAAGTGGGGGAACATCCTCTCAGCATCTATCCTGTCAAACCGCAACCCCCCTCAGAATCCAAGATGTTTCAATAAGATCTCCTCTCATTCTTCTAAACTCTGGTGGGTTCAGGCCCTGACCTGCTCAACCTTTTCCTCACAAGACAAAAATCCCTCTTTTCACCCTAGGAATCGGCCCAATGAACCTTCTCTGAATGCCCTCCAATGCGAGTAGATCCTTCAGTAAGGGTAAGGAGACCAGAACTGTACAAGGTACAGATGTTGAGGAGCTTAAAGTTTAATCATTGAGTTCCTACAGTGCAGAATGAGGCCATTCAATCCATCAAGTGTGTACTGACTCTCCAAAAGAGATCTATCCCAGGCTCTCTCCTCCACCCTATCCCTGTAAACCCGCACACTTATCATGGCCAGTCCCCCTAACCTGCACATCTTTGGACAATTTAGCGTTGTCAACTTATTAATCTGTATTTACTGCAGGAGAGAGATTTGTCAGAAGTGTTTGTGGACTTCTCGAGGGCCGCTAAGTGCGAGGTTGAGAATGGACCCAGGGGTTCCAGTGAATCTCAGTGAGGTCCCTGACCCAGCGTTGAGGGGAGAGTGAGAAGGAGATGGAGGCTGTGCTGCCCAGAGGGTGGGAGATTGGTTGGGTGGGAGATTGCGTTGGTGTGAATGACGGGGTGTTTGGTGACAGTGTGGGTGGGTGGGTGCTGTGATAAAGCACATTCTGGCTCTTGTGCGGACCTCTTGTGGCTTTCAGGCTGAGTGCATGTGAGGAGGGAGCGATGCTTTCCACAGGCGAATAGTTCCACATCTGGCAGGCACTGAGACAGAGAGTGAGAGAGAAACAGGCAGAGAGAGAGAGAGAGAGAGACAGACACACAGCGGGGGAGAGAGACAGAGTGAGAGAGAGAAAGGGATGCAGAGAGAGAGAGAGGGAGGGAGGGACAGAGAGAGAGAGAGAGAGGGACAGAGAGAAAGAGAGGGATGCAGAGAGAGAGAAAGACACGCACAGAAGACGCAGAAGAGAGAGACACAGACATGTACAAGACAGAGAGAGAGACGTGCACACACAGAGAAGGAGACACAGACAGAGAGAGACACACTCATATACACAGAGAGAGCGAGACACACACACACACACACATACACGTATATACACATACACAAACACAGAGAGAGAGACAAGATGGAGGGGAGTTTCATGGATGAAACTCAAAGCATCCTGAAATCGAGGCCTCATTTCAGTGAGAATGCTTTAGATGAATAAAAGAGGGGGTGAACTGATTGATATAAATTGATGCAGTGGGTTTTGATAGAGTCTACATAGAGAAGATGTTTCCCCGTGTGTGTACATGAGTGTGTGACAGGGGTTGGGACAAAGACTAAGGGCCCAGCAATCTCAGACAGTCACTAATAAATCCAATGCGGGGGAACTGAGGGGAAAGCTCTTTCCCCAGGGAGTGGGGAGAGTGCGGGAGTCGCTCCCGCAGGGAGTGGGGAGAGTGTGGGAGTCGCTCCCACGGGGGGCGGGGAGAGTGCGGGAGTCGCTCCCACGGGAGTGGGGAGAGTGCGGGAGTCGCTCCCACGGGGAGCGGGGAGAGTGTGGGAGTCTCTCCCACGGGGAGCGGGGAGAGTGCGGGAGTCGCTCCCACGGGGAGCGGGGAGAGTGTGGGAGTCTCTCCCACGGGGAGCGGGGAGAGTGCGGGAGTCGCTCCCACGGGGAGCGGGGAGAGTGTGGGAGTCACTCCCACGGGGAGCGGGGAGAGTGTGGGAGTCACTCCCACGGGGAGCGGGGAGAGTGTGGGAGTCTCTCCCACGGGGAGTGGTTGAGGTGAACCGTGTCAATGTGTTTAAGGGGGGGGAAGTTGGATAAACACACGGCGGTGGGGGGGTGGGGTGGGGTGGGGGGGAGGAATAGAAGCATCTCGGGCGGGGGGAGGTGGGGTGATGGTGGGAGATGAAGTATGGGGTGTGGGAGGAGGCTAGGCTGGGGGCAGAAACAGCAGCATGGAGCAGAGGGGCTGAATGGCTTGTTTCCATGTCATAAATGCTGGAATTGGGCACGTCTCCCACACGTATCCAGGGTGACTAGGCCGTGAGCCTGTTGGAGTAGTGAACCATGTCAGAGGGACACTAATATTTGATCTGTTGAATTTCCAGCACTATGAACAGTCAGATCCATTCAACTACGCCATGGATCTACTGAACATGGTTTTCACTGGCCTGTTCACCGTGGAAATGCTGTTAAAGATCATCGCTTTCAAACCAAAGGTACCTCACACTCAACAACAAAATCCTTCTGCATTTCTCTAGCGCCTCGCTCGCAACAAAACATCCCATTCACACCCGCGCCAACCCGGGCCTCATCGGGAGATATCAGGGACAGGCGACAAAAAGCTCGGTCACAGAGGCTGGTTTATAAGGAGCATCTTAAAGGAAGACAGAGAGAGAGAGAGAGAGACAGAGAGAGAGAGGGAGGGAGAAAGGGAGAGACAGAGAGATATAAGGAGGGAATTCCAGAGTTTAGGGCCCCCCAGACAGCTGAAACCTCAATAGCCAATGTTGGAGCGATGGGAATTGGGGGGATGCTTGAGAGGCTGGAATTGGAGGAGCGCAGAGATCTCGGAGGACTAGGGAAGGTTAGAGAGTTAGGGAGGGTTGTAGGGGCTGGAGGAGGTTACAGAGATAGGGAGGGTTGTAGGGGCTGGAGGAGGTTACAGAGATAGGGAGGGGTGTAGGGGCTGGAGGAGGTTACAGAGATAGGGAGGGGTATAGGGGCTGGAGGAGGTTACAGAGATAGGGAGGGGTATAGGGGCTGGAGGAGGTTACAGACATAGGGAGGGTTGTAGGAGCTGGAGGAGGTTACAGAGATAGGGAGGGTTGTAGGTTTGAAAGATGATCATTGGCATATAGTGGAAGTTAATCAGATAGTTTTCCGACAATCTGTTTTTGAAATCAATAAATCTTACTCCAACTTAATCTCGCAATTTCTCTGTCTCTGTGCTCTGTTTACACCGCTTTCCCTCCTCTCTCCCTCTGTCTCCTTCTCTCTCTTTCTTCCACTCTCCCTTTTCCCTGCCTTTCTTTTCTCCCTCTCTATCTTCACCTTCTCTTTCTCTCTTTTCCATCTCTTTTTGCTTGTTGTCCTCCCGCCTGTTCCTCCTCCTCACTCTCCCAATTCCCTCTCTCCCACTCGCTCTCTCTCCGACTCCGTACAGCATTATTTCTGTGATGCCTGGAATACCTTTGACGCTTTGATTGTTGTTGGGAGTGTGATGGACATTGCAGTCACCGAGATAAACGTGAGTAAAGACAGATCTTCCAGAGGGATTTGGGGGCAGATTGTCCCAGTGATAATACTACCCCCCCAACCATGTGATAACCCGGACATCCCACACCCCAACCTGCATCAACAATACATCATGCATTCTCCAAAACTCCTCGATTAGATTCCAGTCTGTAACTCACTCCCAGGTATCTGTTATTCTATATATAAACCACCCCGAACCCCTCGATTAGATTCCAGTCTGTAACTCACTCCCGGGTATCTGTTATTCTATATATAAACCACCCCGATCCCCTCGATTAGATTCCAGTCTGTAACTCACTCACGGGTATCTGTTATTCTATATATAAACCACCCCGAACCCCTCGATTAGATTCCAGTCTGTAACTCACTCCCGGGTATCTGTTATTCTATATATAAACCATCCCGAACCCCTCGATTAGATTCCAGTCTGTAACTCACTCCCGGGTATCTGTTATTCTATATATTAACCACCCCGATCCCCTCGATTAGATTCCAGTCTGTAACTCACTCCCGGGTATCTGTTATTCTATATATAAACCACCCTGAACCCCTCGATTAGATTCCAGTCTGTAACTCACTCCCGGGTATCTGTTATTCTATATATAAACCACCCCGAACCCCTCGATTAGATTCCAGTCTGTAATTCACTCCCGGGTATCTGTTATTCTATATATAAACCACCCCGAACCCATCGATTAGATTCCAGTCTGTAACTCACTCCCGGGTATCCGTTATTCTATATATAAACCACCCCGAACCCCTCGATTAGATTCCAGTCTGTAACTCACTCCCGGGTATCCGTTATTCTCTATATAAACCACCCCGAACCCCTCGATTAGATTCCAGTCTGTAACTCACTCCCGGGTATCTGTTATTCTATAAATTAACCACCCCGAACCCCTCGATTAGATTCCAGTCTGTAACTCACTCCCGGGTATCTGTTATTCTATATATAAACCACCCCGAACCCCTCGATTAGATTCCAGTCTGTAACTCACTCCCGGGTATCTGTTATTCTCTATATAAACCACCCCGAACCCCTCGATTAGATTCCAGTCTGTAACTCACTCCCGGGTATCTGTTATTCTATATATAAACCACCCCGAACCCCTCGATTAGATTCCAGTCTGTAACTCACTCCGGGGTATCTGTTATTCTATATATAAACCACCCTGAACCCCTCGATTAGATTCCAGTCTGTAACTCACTCCCGGGTATCTGTTATTCTATATATAAACCACCCCGAACCCCTCGATTAGATTCCAGTCTGTAACTCACTCCCGGGTATCTGTTATTCTATATATAAACCACCCTGAACCCCTCGATTAGATTCCAGTCTGTAACTCACTCCCGGGTATCTGTTATTCTATATATAAACCACCCCGAACCCCTCGATTAGATTCCAGTCTGTGTTGTTCTGTGTGTTGTGTCTGGGAGTTAGCTGTAATTGGTGTCTTGCTAATGATTGCTGTTGTCTCTCACTCATTCCCACATTCATTTCATCGTTGTGGTCTTTATGTCTTCCTCATCGCTTCTTTTCCGGAACCCTCCATGACTTCATCTTTCATATCTTCACGCACTCTCAGAATGGCGGGCATCTTGGTGAGGTAATTAATATATCGACACCGTTGACCTCAGTGCTTTGTTTGGAGTGTGAGACTCAGATATCACCAAATCCTTTCATCCATTCAGAACGTCCCAAAGTGGCTCACGTCCACTGGAAGAGTTATTTTGTTTGTTGAAATGCGATCACTGTTGCAATGTAAAGATTCACCCTCCCACAGTGCGGCGCTCCCTCATCACTGAACCTCTCACAGTGCGGCGCTCCCTCAGCACAGACCCTCCCACAGTGCGGTGCTCCCTCAGCACTGACCCTCCCACAGTGCAGCGCCCCCTCAGCACTGACCCTCCCACAGTGCAGCGCTCCCTCAGCACTGACCCTCCCACAGTGTGGTGCTCCCTCAGCATGGACCCTCCTACAGTGCGGCGCTCCCTCAGCACTGACCCTCCCACAGTGCGGCGCTCCCTCAGCACTGACCCTCCCACAGTGCAGCGCTCCCTCAGCACTGACCCTCCCACAGTGCGGCGCTCCCTCAGCACTGACCCTCCCACGGTGCAGCGCTCCCTCAGCACTGACCCTCCCACAGTGCGGCGCTCCCTCAGCACTGACCCTCCCACAGTGCGGCGCTCCCTCAGCACTGACCCTCCCACAGTGCAGCGCTCCCTCAGCACTGACCCTCCCACAGTGCAGCGCTCCCTCAGCACTGACCCTCCCACAGTGAGGCGCTCCCTCAGCACTGACCTTCCCACAGTGCGGCGCTCCCTCAGCACTGACCCTCCCACAGTGCGGCGCTCCCTCAGCACTGACCCTCCCACAGTGCGGCGCTCCCTCAGCACTGACCCTCCCACAGTGCGGCGCTCCCTCAGCACTGACCCTCCCACAGTGCGGCGCTCCCTCAGCACTGACCCTCCCACAGTGCGGCGCTCCCTCAGCACTGACCCTCCCACAGTGCGGCGCTCCCTCAGCACTGACCCTCCCACAGTGCGGCGCTCCCTCAGCACTGACCCTCCCACAGTGCGGCGCTCCCTCAGCACTGCTTTTGCACATTTGCTGAGTCTGGATGCTGGAGCCCGGATCGACGCGATGCCATCAACACCCCCGTTTCTGAAGAGCATTTATCTGTGGCTGTAATCTGAATGATATCCATCATTTTCTAATTCCTGCTATTCCAGAGTTCAGAAGACAGTTCCCGGATTTCCATTACATTTTTCCGATTATTCCGGGTTATGCGTCTCGTGAAACTGCTGAGCAAAGGGGAAGGAATCCGGACTCTCCTCTGGACTTTCATTAAATCCTTCCAGGTCTGTGTAGTGGGAGCTTTACTCTGTATCTAACCCCATGCTGTACCTGTCCTGGGAGTGTTTGATGGGGTCAGTGTAGAAGGAGCTTTACTCTGTATCTAACCCCGTGCTGTACCTGTCCTGGGAGTGTTTGATGGGGGACAGTGTAGAGGGAGCTTTACTCTGTATCTAACCCCGTGTTGTACCTGTCCTGGGAGTGTTTGATGGGGGACAGTGTAGAGGGAGCTTTACTCTGTATCTAACCCTGTGCTGTACCTGTCCTGGGAGTGTTTGATGGGGGACAGTGTAGAGGGAGCTTTACTCTGTATCTAACCCCGTGTTAGAACATAGAACATAGAACATAGAACACTACAGCACAAACAGGCCCTTCGGCCCACAAGTTGCGCCGACCACATCACCTACCAACCTACAGACCTATCTATAACCCTCAATCTCATTAAACCCCATATACTCATCCAGAAGTCTTTTAAAAGACCCCAGCGAGTTCGCCTCCACCACCACTGACGGCAGCCGATTCCATTCACTCACCACCCTCTGAGTGAAAAACTTACCCCTAACATCACTTCTGAACCTCCCTCCCCGCACCTTAAATCTGTGTCCTCTCGTAGCGACCATTTCAAACCGGGGAAATAGCCTCTGAGAGTCCACCCTATCTATCCCTCTCAACATTTTGTAAACTTCTATCAGGTCGCCTCTCAACCTTCGTCTCTCCAGGGAAAAGAGTCCCAGCTCCCTCAACCTAACTTCATAAGGCATGCCTCCCAGTCCAGGCAACATCCTTGTAAATCTCCTCTGCACCCTTTCAATAGCTTCTACATCTTTCCTATAGTGAGGCGACCAGAACTGCGCACAATACTCCAAATGAGGCCTGACAAGGGTCTTATAAAGTTCCAGCATTACCTCCCGACTCCTAAACTCAATCCCTCGATTAATGAAGGCCAGTACACCATACGCCTTCTTGACCACCTCCTCCACCTGCGAGGCCGATTTAAGAGTCCTGTGGACCCGGACCCCAAGATCCTTCTGCTCCTCAACACTACTCAGACTTCTGCCCTTAATAGTGTACTCGTTCATCCCGTTGGTTCTGCCAAAATGGACGACAACACATTTATCCGCGTTGAAGTCCATCTGCCACTTCTCCGCCCAGTCCTGCATCCTATCTATGTCCTGCTGCAACTTTTGCCATCCTTCCAGATCATCCACAACACCACCGACCTTCGTGTCATCAGCGAACTTACTTACCCATCCCTCCACTTCCTCATCCAGGTCATTTATGAAAATGACAAACAACAAGGGTCCCAGAACAGATCCTTGAGGCACTCCGCTGGTGACTGACCTCCATTCAGAAAAAGCCCCATCCACAACCACTCTCTGCCTTCTGCAGGCAAGCCAGTTCTGGATCCACAAGGCCAAAGGCCCTTGGATCCCATGCCCTCTCACCTTGTCAAGAAGTCTTGCATGGGGGACCTTATCAAACGCCTTGCTGAAGTCCATGTACACTACGTCCACGGCACTTCCTTCGTCAATGTGTTCAGTCACATTATCGAAGAACTCAACTAGGCTTGTAAGGCACGACCTGCCCTTGACAAATCCATGCTGACTATTCCTGATCATGTCAAACCTCTCCAAATGTTCGTAAATCTTGTCCCTCAGAAGCCTCTCCATCAGCTTACCAACCACTGAGGTCAGACTCACCGGTCGGTAATTTCCCGGGCTATCTCTGTTCCCTTTCTTAAAAATAGGAACTACATCCGCAATCCTCCAATCCTCTGGAACCTCTCCCGTCTCCATTGACGACGCAAAGATCATCGCCAGGGGTTCTGCAATCTCTTCCCTCGCCTCCCACAGTATCCTGGGGTACATCCCATCTGGTCCCGGCGACTTATCTACCTTGATAGAATTCAAAAGTTCCAACACATCCTCCTCCTTAATATTCACGTACTCAATCCTTTCCATCTGTTGTACCTGTCCTGGGAGTGTTTGATGGGGACAGTGTAGGGGGAGCTTTACTCTGTATCTAACCCCGTGCTGTACCTGTCCTGGGAGTGTTTGATGGGGGGACAGTGTAGAGGGAGCTTTACTCTGTATCTAACCCCGTGCTGTACCTGTCCTGGGAGTGTTTGATGGGGGGACAGTGTAGAGGGAGCTTTACTCTGTATCTAACCCCGTGCTGTACCTGTCCTGGGAGTGTTTGATGGGGACAGTGTAGGGGGAGCTTTACTCTGTATCTAACCCCGTGCTGTACCTGTCCTGGGAGTGTTTGATGGGGGGACAGTGTAGAGGGAGCTTTACTCTGTATCTAACCCCGTGCTGTACCTGTCCTGGGAGTGTTTGATGGGGGACAGTGTAGAGGGAGCTTTACTCTGTATCTAACCCCGTGCTGTACCTGTCCTGGGAGTGTTTGATGGGGACAGTGTAGAGGGAGCTTTACTCTGTATCTAACCCCGTGCTGTACCTGTCCTGGGAGTGTTTGATGGGGACAGTGTAGAGGGAGCTTTACTCTGTATCTAACCCCGTGCTGTACCTG
The DNA here is from genome assembly GCF_965287045.1 of Carcharhinus amblyrhynchos. Classification (NCBI taxonomy): domain Eukaryota; kingdom Metazoa; phylum Chordata; class Chondrichthyes; order Carcharhiniformes; family Carcharhinidae; genus Carcharhinus; species Carcharhinus amblyrhynchos. The sequence continues at coordinate 78,446,396 of NC_137338.1, forward strand.
TCCTGGGAGTGTTTGATGGGGGGGACAGTGTAGAGGGAGCTTTACTCTGTATCTAACCCCGTGCTGTCCCTGTCCTGGGAATCACACTGTCACATGGACAGTTGATATGATAACTGCATGTCTCTGTCCTGGTTTTGGGCCGTTCTTTTCTGTGGGGCCATCTGCAGTACCCGAATCTCGAATCCCTGATAGCTGTCTCAGAGGGTATAGAGACAGGAGATATTCTGTGGGGAATTTGAACTGTTTGAGCATGGTTTATACAATTTGAAAACTCTCTGTCTCCCTCTCTATCTCTGTCTCCCTCTTCCCTGTCTCTCTCTCTCTCTCTCCCCCCTCACCCTCTCTCGTTCCACAGGCCCTGCCATATGTCGCTCTCCTCATCGCCATGATTTTCTTCATATACTCTGTCATTGGAATGCAGGTGAGTGCCTGTTGCTCTTTCATGTCATCAAACGATCTCGGCCTCAGGCCTCACCCAGCGACCGGTCACCAAATCAGCCACCGGGTCTCGTCAGCTCTGCCTCATGTTCAAGAATCTACACCAACCAAACCCCCCCACCTCGATGGTCAGTCACTTGCTGTGCGAGGGTCAGTGCTGAGGGAGCGCCGCACTGTCGGAGGGTCAGTGCTGAGGGAGCGCCGCACTGTGCGAGGGTCAGTGCTGAGGGAGTGCCGCACTGTCGGAGGGTCAGTGCTGAGGGAGCGCCGCACTGTCGGAGGGTCAGTGCTGAGGGAGTGCCGCACTGTGGGAGGGTCAGTGCTGAGGGAGCGCCGCACTGTCGGAGGGTCAGTGCTGAGGGAGCGCCGCACTGTCGGAGGGTCAGTGCTGAGGGAGCGCCGCACTGTCGGAGGGTCAGTGCTGAGGGAGCGCCACACTGTCGGAGGGTCAGTGCTGAGGGAGCGCCGCACTGTCGGAGGGTCAGTGCTGAGGGAGCGCCGCACTGTGGGAGGGTCAGTGCTGAGGGAGCGCCTCACTGTCGGAGGGTCAGTGCTGAGGGAGCACCGCACTGTCGGAGGGTCAGTGCTGAGGGAGCGCCGCACTGTGGGAGGGTCAGTGCTGAGGGAGCGCCTCACTGTCGGAGGGTCAGTGCTGAGGGAGCGCCGCACTGTGGGAGGGTCAGTGCTGAGGGAGCGCCGCACTGTCGGAGGGTCAGTGCTGAGGGAGCGCCGCACTGTGGGAGGGTCAGTGCTGAGGGAATGCTGCACTGTGGGAGGGTCAGTGCTGAGGGAGCACTGCACTGTGGGAGGGTCAGTGCTGAGGGAGCGCCGCACTGTGGGAGGGTCAGTGCTGAGGGAATGCTGCACTGTGGGAGGGTCAGTGCTGAGGGAGCACTGCACAGTGGGAGGGTCAGTGCTGAGGGAGCACTGCACTGTGGGAGGGTCAGTGCTGAGGGAGCACTGCACTGTGGGAGGGTCAGTGCTGAGGGAGCACTGCACTGTGGGAGGGTCAGTGCTGAGGGAGCACTGCACTGTGGGAGGGTCAGTGCTGAGGGAGCACTGCACTGTGGGAGGGTCAGTGCTGAGGGAGCACTGCACTGTGGGAGGGTCAGTGCTGAGGGAGCGCCGCACTGTCGGAGGGTCAGTGCTGAGGAAGCGCCGCACTGTGGGAGGGTCAGTGCTGAGGGAGCGCCGCACTGTCGGAGGGTCAGTGCTGAGGGAGCGCCGCACTGTGGGAGGGTCAGTGCTGAGGGAGCGCCGCACTGTGGGAGGGTCAGTGCTGAGGGAGCGCCGCACTGTGGGAGGGTCAGTGCTGAGGGAGCGCCGCACTGTGGGAGGGTCAGTGCTGAGGGAGCGCCGCACTGTGGGAGAGTCGGTGCTGAGGGAGTGCCGCACTGTGGGAGGGTCAGTGCTGAGGGAGCGCCGCACTGTGGGAGAGTCGGTGCTGAGGGAGTGCCGCACTGTGGGAGGGTCAGTGCTGAGGGAGCGCCGCACTGTGGGAGAGTCGGTGCTGAGGGAGTGCCGCACTGTGGGAGGGTCAGTGCTGAGGGAGTGCCGCACTGTGGGAGAGTCGGTGCTGAGGGAGTGCCGCACTGTGGGAGGGTCAGTGCTGAGGGAGCGCCGCACTGTGGGAGAGTCGGTGCTGAGGGAGTGCCGCACTGTGGGAGGGTCAGTGCTGAGGGAGCGCCGCACTCTTTGACCACGGCAGCCAGTGAAGCAGTGATGGGTGTGGTTGCGAGGGCAACATGGTATAATGCTGAGGCTGAACTCTCCTCTTGTTCCTAGACATTTGGGAAAATTGCGATGCAGGACCACACAGAGATCAACATGAACAACAACTTCCAAACCTTCCCCAGGCTGTTCTCCTCCTCTTCAGGTATGGAGCCTCAGTGTGAGGGTGGGGTGAGGGAGTGCGGAGCTGAAGAAAGGGATGACATAGGTTCTTTAGGACAGGGTGCAGGGAGAGATTTGTCCTAGGTGTTCCTGGGATATGACCAATCAGAGTAATGGGTGAACCGCCGGTGGGGAAGTGTGTGGTGGGGCATGTTTAATGTGTCATATAGTGACACCAGTGGTCGGAGGCTGGTATTACAGTGTGACGTATTTACATAGAACTTTCCCATTGTAAATTATAGAACCCCTCCAGTGCAGCAGGAGGCCTTTCAGCTTATCGAGCCTGCACCAACAACAATCCCACCTTGGCCCTATCCCTGTAACCCCACATATTTACCCTGCAGTGCCCTGACACTAAGGGGCAATTTAGCATGGCCAATCCACTTAACCTACACATCATTGGACACTAAGGGGAAACTTAGCATGTCCAATCCTCCTAATCTACACATCTTTGGACTATGAAAGGAAACCAGAACCGGGGAGATGTGCAGACACAGGGAGAACGTGCAGGATCTACACAGACAGTGACCGAAGCCAGGAATCGAACCTGAGTCCCTGGCTCTGTGAGGCAGCAGCGCTAACCACTGTACAGCTGTTGGAATGGCCTCACCTTCTCTCTCTCTCTCTCTCTCTCGCTCTCCACTGCCTCAGACTTTAACCTGTGGTGTATTGCTCAGTGGGAATGTTGTAGAGCGCTGTTAGTGGTGGGAGGCCGGGAATGCAGCGTGACCTGTTTACATGGGTTTTGCTTCCATTCCCCTGGCTAACAGGGGCAGTAACCCTTCTTGTGTTTGCCTTGGGCAGATGTGCGACTGGCGAGGCCTGGCAGGAGATTATGTTGGCCAGCCTGCCAGGGAAAAAGTGTGATCCAGAGTCCGACTATGGGCCCGGAGAGGAGTACACGTGTGGGAGTAACTTTGCTATTGTCTACTTCATCAGTTTCTTCATGTTGTGTGCGTTCCTGGTAAGTGTCGCGCACTCACTGGGATCACCATCCGGATCATGTTCTGCTTGCTTATCCCATCAGTAAAGGTGTCGGAGAGTCAGTGCTGAGGGAGCGCCGCACTGCGGGAGGGTCAGTGCTGAGAGCGCGCCACACTATGGGAGGGTCAGTGCTGAGGGAGCACCGCACTATGGGAGGGTCAGTGCTGAGGGAGCGCCGCACTGCGGGAGGGTCAGTGCTGAGGGAGCGCCGCACTATGGGAGGGTCAGTGCTGAGGGAGCGCCGCACTGCGGGAGGGTCAGTGCTGAGCCGCACTGTGGGAGGGTCAGTGCTGAGGGAGCGCTGCACTGTGGGAGGGTCAGTGCTGAGGGAGCGCCGCACTGTGGAGGGTCAGTGCTGAGGGAGTGCTGCACTGCGGGAGGGTCCGTGCTGACAGAGCGCTGCACTGTGTGAGGGTCAATGCTGAGGGAGCGCCGCACTGTGGGAGGGTCAGTGCTGAGGGAGCGCCGTGCTGTGGGAGGGTCAGTGCTGAGGGAGCGCCGCACTGTGGGAGAGTCAGTGCTGAGGGAGCGCCGCACTGTGGGAGGGTCAGTGCTGAGGGAGCGCCGCACTGTGGGAGAGTCAGTGCTGAGGGAGCGCCGCACTGTGGGAGGGTCAGTGCTGAGGGAGCGCCGCACTGTGGGATGGTCAGTGCTGAGGGAGCGCCGCACTGTGGGAGGGTCAGTGCTGAGGGAGCGCTGCACTGTGGGAGGGTCAGTGCTGAGGGAGCGCCGCACGGTGGGAGGGTCAGTGCTGAGGGAGTGCCGCACTGTGGGATGGTCAGTGCTGAGGGAGCGCTGCACTGTGGGAGAGTCAGTGCTGAGGGAGCGCCGCACTGTGGGAGGGTCAGTGCTGAGGAACGCCGCACTGTGGGAGGGTCAGTGCTGAGGGAGCGCCACACTGTGGGATGGTCAGTGCTGAGGGAGCGCCGCACTGTGGAGGGTCGGTGCCGAGGGAGCGCCGCACTGTGGGGAGGTCAGTGCTGAGGGAGCGCCGCACTGTGGGAGGGTCGGTGCTGAGGGGAGCGCCGCACTGTGGGGATGGTCTGTGCTGAGGGAGCGCCGCACTGTGGGAGGGTCAGTGCTGAGGGAGCGCCGCACTGTGGGAGGGTCAGTGCTGAGGGAGCGCCGCACTGTGGGAGGGTCAGTGCTGAGGGAATGCCGCACTGTTGGGGAAGGTGATTGATTGGGGTTCCGGTGGTGAACCCTGGTCTCCCTCGTGTGGCACCTGAGGGTATCGTTGCCGAGGGCGTTTCCAGGACTAGGCCTCTGACCTGACTCCTGGTGTCCGGAATAGGGTCTGGACTCTTCAGGAATGAAAGCTTTCTTTGCTCTGGTGTAGAGAATGGAAAGAACATCATTGTGGGTGTGAGCAGAACTTGCTGTCTCTCCCTGGCGATGATATTTGAAATGGAATTGGCGGGGGTGGGGGGATTTGGGGGGGGGGGGGGGTGCGGTGAGGTTTTGGGGGGCTGTGGAAGGAGGGAAGTTGGGGAGCCAGTCTCCAGGGTCTGGCAGGATTGATAATGAGCTGTTCCCACATTCTCCTCCCTCCTCACTGCTTCTATCTCCCTCCCCCCCACCTCCCATCCACCATCTGCAGATCATCAACCTGTTTGTGGCCGTCATCATGGACAACTTCGACTACCTCACGCGGGATTGGTCAATCTTGGGGCCGCATCACCTGGACGAGTTCAAGAGGATCTGGTCGGAATACGACCCGGAGGCAAAGTAAGATCCCGCGAGGGGTGGAGGGGGCGGTGGGGGAGGAGGCGAGATGCGGGGGGGGAATGTGGGGGGAGGGGACAGTGGACCGAGAGGGCATCGTGAGGATCACACACTATGCCCGACCCCACCTCCCAGGGCCCTGACTGGCCAGTGAGGTTCAGCCATGGTCCACGACTGGAGGCCATGGAGAGGGCTGGGGTGAGGGGTCAGTGCCGAGCAAAGGAACGTACACTAAATCAGAGGGGGAAGGAGCAGTGTGGAGGAGGTGAGAGACCTTGCAGTCAATGTCCTCAGATCCCCGAAGGTAACAGGGCTGATCAGTCTGGTGGCTATTCATTGAGGCCTTGATGGTTTTACCTGAGCAGTCGCTGTGTTGGGGGTGGGTTGTCTGACCAGGGAAGGTTGGACATGCCAAGCTTGTACCCGCTGGAGTTTCCAGTGAGACCCTGAGCGGGGTGGGGGCAGCTGTAAAGTTTTATAGCACAGAAAGTGGCCCCTTTGGCCCATCTGGTCATCCAGCACCTGTCCACTCTAATCCCTTTTCCCAGCATTTGGCCTGTAGCTTCGTACGCTGTGGGGTTTCCAACTGCTGATCTAAATACTTCCTGTGAGGGTCTCTGCCTCCACCACCTTTTCAGGCGAGTTCCAGATTCCACCCCGCCCCCCGCTCCAGCCCAGGCAGCATCCTGGTGAGTCTCCTCCGCACCCTCTCCAGTGCAGTCACACCTTGATAGGGTGGCTGTGGAGAGGATGTTTCCCCTTGTGGAAGAATCGAAAGAGCAAAGAAAATTACAGCACAGGAACAGGCCTCTCAGCCCTCCAAGCCTGCATCGACCATGCTGCCCCCTTCCCTTCCGGGGACCATATCCCTCTATTCCCATCCTATTCATGAATTTGTCAAGACACCCCTTAAAAGTCGCTACCGCATCCACTTCCAGAAACCTACTACTCTTTGTGTAAAAAATACCTGCCTCGTTCATCTCCTTTAAACCTTGCCCCTCGAACCCTGTTGCCCCTTAGTAACTGACTCTTCCACCCTGGGAAAAAGCTTCTGACTATCCACTCTGTCCATGCATCTCATAATCTTGTAGACTTCTATCAGGTCTCCCCTCAACCTCCGTCGCTCCAGTGAGAACAAACCAAGTTTCCCCAACCTCTCCTCAGGGCTAATGCCCTCCATACCAGGCAACATCCTGGTAAATCTTTTCTGTACCCTCCCTAAAGCTTCAACATCCTTCTGGTAGTGTGGCGACCAGAATTGAACACGATATTCCAAATGCAGCCTAATTAAGGTTCTATAAAGCTGCAACATGACTTGTCAATTTTTAAACTCAATATGCTGGCCGATGAAGGCAAGCGTGCCGTATGCCTTCTTGACTACCTTCTCCACCTGCGTTGCCACTTTCAGTGATCTGTGTACCCGTACGCCCAGATCCCTCTGCCTATCGAGGGATCTTAAGGGTTCTGCCATTTACTGTATATTTCCCAGTCTGTATTAGACCTTCCAAAATGCACACATTTGTCCGGATTAAACTCCATCTGCCATCTCTCCTCCAAGTCTCCAACTGATCTATATCCTGCTGTATCCTCTGATGGTCTTCATCGCTATCCGCAAATCCACCAACTTTTGTGTCGTTCACAAACTTAGTAATCAATCCAGTTACATTTTCCTCCAAATCATTTATATATATTACAAACAGCAAAGGTCCCAGCACTGATCCCTGAGGAACACCACTTGTCACAGCCCTCCATTCAGAACACACCCTTCCACTGCTATCCTCTGTCTTCTTTGACTGAGCCAGATTTGTATCCACCTTGCCAGCTCACCTCTGATCCCATCTAACTTCACTTTCTGCACCAGTCTGCCATGAGGGACCTTGTCAAAGGCCTTACTGAAGTCCATGTAGACAACATATAGCCTCACTATAGGAAAGATGTAGAAGCTATTGAGAGGGTACAGAGGAGATTTACAAGGATGTTGCCTGGACTGGGAGGCATGCCTTATGAAGTTAGGTTGAGGGAGCTGGGACTCTTTTCCCTGGAGAGACGAAGGTTGAGAGGCGACCTGATAGAAGTTTACAAAATGTTGAGAGGAATAGATAGGGTGGACTCTCAGAGGCTATTTCCCCGGGTTGAAATGGTTGCTACGAGAGGACACAGATTTAAGGTGCAAGGAGGGAAGTTCAGAAGTGATGTTAGGGGTAAGTTTTTCACTCAGAGGGTGGTGAGTGAATGGAATCGGCTGCCGTCAGTGGTGGTGGAGGCGAACTCGCTGGGGTCTTTTAAAAGACTTCTGGATGAGTATATGGGGTTTAATGAGATTGAGGGTTATAGATAGGTCTGTAGGTTGGTAGGTGTTGATGTGATCGGCGCAACTCGTGGGCCGAAGGGCCTGTTTGTGCTGTAGTGTTCTATGTTCTATGTTCTATGTAACATCCACTGCCCTACCCTCATCAACCATCTTTGTCACTTCCTTGAAAAACTCGATCAAGTTAGTGAGACACGATTTCTCCTTCACAAAACTATGTTGCCTCTCACTAATACGTCCACTTATTTCCAAGTGAGAATAAATCCTTTCTCAAAGAGTCCTCTCCAATAATTTCCCTACCTCTGATGTAAGGCTCACCAGCCTGTAACTAGCTGGATCTAGACTTAAGGTTATCTGGGGGAGGTTGATGGGAACCTGGGGTTGAGATTACAATGAGATCAGCCATGTTCTTACAGAATGGGGCAGCAGGCTCGAGGGGCTGGTTCGCCCATCCCTGCTGCTAGTTTGTGCAAGAGCAGGGAGGTCATATATATATAAAACATTGATTTGAGGCAAGTGTGCAGTTCCAGTCACCTCATTGCAGAAAGAATGCAGTTAGAGAGGGTACAGAAGAAATTTACAAGGATGTTGCTACCTAGAAATTGGAAAACTGCAGCCACAAGGAAAGATTAGATAGGCTGAATGGAGGCGCAGGGGTAAGGGGGGCAGGGGTTGGAATTGTTCTCAGAGCAGAGTTGTCTGAATGGAGATTAGATTGAGAGTTACTGGGCCATACCTGGAGTATTGTGTACAGTTTTAGTGTCCTTACCTGAGGAAGGACGTCCTTGCTCTAGAGAGAGTGCAGTGAAGGTTTACCAGGCTGATTCCTGGGGTGGCAGGTCTGTCGTATGAGGAGAGACTAAGCCGGTTAGGATTATATTCACTGGAGTTGAGAAGAGCGAGAGGGGATCTCATAGAAATTTATAAAATTCTAACAGGGTTAGACAGGATAGGTTCAGAAATGATATCCCCAATAGCGGCAGAGTCCAGAACTAGAACTTGAGGATAAGGGGTAAACCTTTTAGGACTGAGGTGAGGAGAAATTTCTTCACCCAGAGAATGGTGAATGTGTGGAATTCACCACCACAGAAAGTAGTCAAGGCCAAAATGTGTGATTTCGAGAAGAAATTAGATGTGGCCCTTGGGGCTAAAGGGATCAAGGGGATATGGGAGGACGAGGGGATCGGGATATGGAATTTGATGATAGCCATGATCATAATGAATGGCAGAGCAGGCTTGAGGGCTGAATGGCCTCCTCCTGTTCTGATTTTCTATATTTCCTTGACTGCAAGAAACTATAAAAGGTCGTGAACGTAGCCCAGTCTGTCACACAAACCGGCCTCCCACCCATTGACTCTGTCTACACTTCCCACTGCCTTGGAAAAGCAGCCAGCATAATTAAGGACCCCACGCACCCCGGACATTCTCTCTTCCACCTTCTTCCTTCAGGAAAAAGATGCAAAAGTCTGAGGTCACGGACCAACTGACTCAAGAACAGCTTCTTCCCTGCTGCCGTCAGACTTTTGAATGGACCTACCTCGCACTAAGTTGATCTTTCTCTACACCCTAGCTTTGACTGTAACACTACATTCTGCACTCTCTCCTTTCCTTCTCTATGAACAGTAAGCTTTGTATAGTGCACAAGAAGCAATACTTTACAATTAATTAATCCATGTGACAATAATGTGACAATGTTGTTTTCTCTCTCCCCTCCCCGTAACCGCCCCCCCACACCTCAGTTCCCAACCCTCCTGACGGTGGGGAAACACTTCTCCTCATTCACTCAATCGAAGCCCCCTCATGATAGTGACGCCCTCGATTAAATCCTCCCCCTTAATCTTCTCTGCTCCAAAGGAGAACAATCCCAGCTCCTCCCAGCCTCTCTCTCTCTCCTAATGGAGGTTCTGTCACCCCTGGGGAATGTACTGGGTAAATCTCCCTCTGCCCATCCACACACTTCCCTCCCTGAGGCCTCCACATCCTTCCAAAGATGCAGGGGAGGCTCCAGAACTGGATGCAATTCTCCCGCACCCCCTCTCTCCATCCCCGCAACCCCCCTCTCTCCACCCCTGCACCCCCCTCTCTCCTTTGCATACCCCTCTCTCTCCCCCACACCCCCTCTCCCCCGCAACACCTAGCCCTCCTCCCCGCACACCCCCTCCCCCCCCCCCCCCGCCCATCCTTCTCTTCCCCCCCGCACCACCCTTCTCTCCCCCCTCCGCACCCCCTCTCTCCCCCCCCGCATCCCCCCTCTCTCCCCCTCCGCACATCCCCTCTCCCCCTCCGCACACCCTCTCTCCTCCCGCTCACCCCTCTCTCCCCCCTCCCGCACACCCCCCTCTCCCCCCCGCATCCCCCTCTCTCCCCCTCCGCACACCCCTCTCTCCCCCTCCGCACACCCCCCTCTCCCCCCGCATCCCCCTCTCTCCCCTCCCGCACACCCCTCTCTCCCCCTCCGCACACCCCCCTCTCCCCCCCGCATCCCCTCTCTCCCCCCTCCGCACACCCCTCTCTCCCCCTCCGCACACCCCTCTCTCCCCCTCCGCACACCCTCTCTCCCCCCACTCCTCCCCCCTCACCCCAGCTGTCTCTCCGCCGCGACCCCCAGCTCGGTCTGACCTCTCTGACCTCTCTCACTGCAGGGGGAGGATTAAACATCTGGATGTGGTGACGCTGCTCCGCCGGATCCAACCTCCACTGGGGTTCGGCAAACTCTGTCCCCACAGGGTGGCCTGCAAGGTGAGCGGGGAGGAGTGGGGGGGGAGGTGTAAGGGAGGGAATGAGGGTGCAGGAAGAGGGATGGAGGAGGAGGAAGGGAGAGGGTGATGGAGTTCGAAGGAAGGTGGAGAGAAAGGGAGGGAGGGGAAGAGATAAAGGGAGCATGAGAGAGATGGGAAGAGAGAAAACCTGTTACACAGGAACAGGAGGAGGCCATTCAGCCCCTCTCGAGCCTGTTACACAGGAACAGGAGGAGGCCATTCAGCCCCTCTCGAGCCTGTTACACAGGAACAGGAGGAGGCCATTCAGCCCCTCTCGAGCCTGTTACACAGGAACAGGAGGAGGCCATTCAGCCCCTCTCGAGCCTGTTACACAGGAACAGGAGGAGGCCATTCAGCCCCTCTCGAGCCTGTTACACAGGAACAGGAGGAGGCCATTCAGCCCCTCGAGCCTGTTACACAGGAACTGGAGGAGGCCATTCAGCCCCTCTCAAGCCTGTTACACAGGAACAGGAGGAGGCCATTCAGCCTGGTCCCACTGTTTGGCAGGTCAAGGGTTGCCTAAAAGCTGAACCGGAATTGGGTTTCTCAGGGGTATTGTGATAGTCGAATAGGTTCCCTGGAGATGGGAGAGGGGGAGCAGGAGCCATCCTGTGTGAGAGGATGTTCCCTTCAGGATGGATTGATTGGTATTGCTTCACTCACTGTTGCCGTGTCTGTTTCTGTCTCTCCAGAGACTGGTAGCGATGAACATGCCATTAAACAGCGATGGCACCGTGTCCTTCAATGCCACCCTCTTCGCCCTGGTCAGGACTGCCCTGAAGATTAAAACTGAGGGTAGGACCCGGCATCAAACTCCAACAGCCTCCTCACGCACCTAACCTCCTCCAGTCCCTAACACCCCTCCCTATCTCTGTACCTCCTCCAGCCCCTACACCCCTCCCTATCTCTGTAACCTCCTCCAGCCTCTACAACCCTCCCTGTCTCTGTAACCTCCTCCAGCCCCTACAACCCTCCCTATCTCTGTAACCTCCTCCAGCCTCTACAACCCTCCCTATCTCTGTCACCCCCTCCATCCGCAAAAATCCTCCCTATTTCTGTAACCTCCTTCAGCCTCTATAACCCTCCCTATCTATGTAAACTCTTCCAGCCCTTACACATCCTCCCTACCTCTGTAACCTCCTACAACCCTCCAAGGTATCTATGCTCCTCCAATTCCAGCCTCTCGAGCATCTCCCAATTCCCTTCGCTCCACCATTGGTGGTGCTCCCTCAGCACTGACCCCCCCACAGTGCGCACTCCCTCGGCACTGACCCTCCCACAGTGCGGCACTCCCTCAGCACTGACCCTCCCACAGTGCAGCACTCCCTCAGCACTGACCCTCCCGCAGTGCGGCGCTCCCTCAGCACTGACCCTCCCACAGTGCGGCGCTCCCTCAGCACTGACCCTCCCACAGTGCGGCGCTCCCTCAGCGCCAACCCTCCCACAGTGCGGCGCTCCCTCAGCACTGACCCTCCCACAGTGCGGCGCTCCCTCAGCGCCAACCCTCCCACAGTGTGGCGCTCCCTCAGCACTGACCCTCCCGCAGTGCGGCGCTCCTCAGCACTGACCCTCCCACAGTGCGGCGCTCCCTCAGCACTGACCCTCCCACAGTGCAGCGCTCCCTCAGCACTGACCCTCCCACAGTGCGGCGCTCCCTCAGCGGCGACCCTCCCACAGTGCGGCACTCCCTCAGCACTGACCCTCCCACAGCGTGGCGCTCCCTCAGCACTGACCCTCCCACAGTGCGGCGCTCCCTCAGCACTGACCCTCCCACAGTGCGGCGCTCCCTCAGCACTGACCCTCCCACAGTGCGGCGCTCCCTCAGCACTGACCCTCCCACAGTGCGGCGCTCCCTCAGCACTGACCCTCCCACAGTGCAGCCCCTCCCTCAGCACTGACCCTCCCACAGTGCGGCGCTCCCTCAGCACTGACCCTCCCACAGTGCGGCGCTCCCTCAGCACTGACCCTCCCACAGTGCGGCGCTCCCTCAGCACTGACCCTCCCACAGTGCGGCGCTCCCTCAGCACTGACCCTCCCACAGTGCGGCGCTCCCTCAGCACTGACCCTCCCACAGTGCGGTGCTCCCTCAGCACTGACCCTCCCACAGTGCGGCGCTCCCTCAGCACTGACCCTCCCACAGTGCGGTGCTCTCTCAGCTGAAGGAGGAATGGATTGTGTTTGCAATTTCTATTTGAAATGTAACGATATGTATTTTGTTATGTGTGTGTGTGTGTGTGTGTGTGCGTGTGTAGGTAACCTGGAACAAGCCAACATGGAGCTGAGACTCATTATCAAGACAATATGGAAACACACCAAACCAAAAATTCTGGATGAAATTATTCCGCCTCCCTGAAGGTAAGTAATCATTGCACAGAGACCCCTATCACCCCGCGAGTCTCCCCCATCAGAGACCCCTATCACCCAGAGAGTCTCCCCCATCAGAGACCCCTATCACCCCGCGAGTCTCCCCATCAGAGACTCCTATCACCCGAGAGTCTCCCCCATCAGAGACCCCTATCACCCCACGAGTCTCCCCCATCAGAGACTCCTATCACCCAGAGAGTCTCCCCCATCAGAGACCCCTATCACCCCGCGAGTCTCTCCATCAGAGACCCCTATCACCCAGAGAGTCTCCCCCATCAGAGACCCCTATCACCCAGAGAGACACCCCCATCAGAGACCCCTATCACCCAGAGTCTCCCAACAGAGACCCCTATTACCCAGAGAGTCTCCCCATCAGAGACCCCTATCACCCAGAGAGACTCCCCCATCAGAGACCCCTATCACCCAGAGAGTCTCCCCCATCAGAGACCCCTATCACCCAGAGAGTCTCCCCCATCAGAAACCCCTATCACCGAGAGAGACTCCCCCATCAGAGACCCCTATCACCCAGGGAGTCTCCCCATCAGAGACCCCTATCACCCAGAGTCTCTCCGTCAGAGACCCCTATCACCCAGAGAGTCTCCCCCATCAGAGACCCCTATCACCGAGAGAGACTCCCCCATCAGAGACCCCTATCACTCAGAGAGTCTCCCCATCAGAGACCCCTATCACCCAGAGAGTCTCCCCCATCAGAGACCCCTATCGCCCAGAGTCTCCCCATCAGAGACCCTATCACCCAGAGAGTCTCCCCATCAGAGACCCCTATCACCCAGAGAGACTCCCCCATCAGAGACCCCTATCACCCAGAGTCTCCCCATCAGAGACCCCTATCACCCAGAGAGTCTCCCCATCAGAGACCCCTATCACCCAGAGAGTCTCCCCCATCATAGACCCCTATCACCCAGAGAGTCTCCCCCATAAGAGACCCCTATCACCCAGAGTCTCCCCAACAGAGACCCCTATTACCCAGAGAGTCTCCCCATCAGAGACCCCTATCACCCAGAGTCTCCCCATCAGAGACCCCTATCACCCAGAGAGTCTCCCCCATCATAGACCCCTATCACCCAGAGAGTCTCCCCATCAGAGACCCCTATCACCCAGAGAGTCTCCCCCATCAGAGACCCCTATCACCCAGAGAGACTCCCCATCACAGACCCCTATCACCCAGAGAGACTCCCCATCAGAGACCCCTATCACCCAGAGAGTCTCCCCCATCAGAGACCCCTATCACCCAGAGAGACTCCCCATCAGAGACCCCTATCACCCAGAGAGTCTCCCCCATCAGAGACCCCTATCACCCAGAGAGACTCCCCATCAGAGACCCCTATCACCCAGAGAGTCTCCCCCATCAGAGACCCCTATCACCCAGAGAGACTCCCCCATCAGAGACCCCTATCACCCAGAGAGTCTCCCCCATCAGAGACCCCTATCACCCAGAGAGACTCCCCATCAGAGACCCCTATCACCCAGAGAGACTCCCCATCAGAGACCCCTATCACCCAGAGAGACTCCCCATCATAGACCCCTATCGCCCAGAGAGTCTCCCCATCAGAGACCCTCTCCGCTGGCCCTTCTCCATTCGCCCTCTCCTCTCTTTTCCCCATCTACCTCCCTCACCTTCCTACCTCTCCTCTCTTTCCCCCATCTCCCTCTCTCATCCTCCTACCTCTCCCCTCTTTCTCTACCCCTCCTGCCTCTCCCTACCCCCCTCAGCAATTTCTGCCTCTTCCCTTCTCCACTTATCATGGAATCATTGAATTACTACTGTGCAGGAGGAGGCCATTCGGTCCATTGAGTCTGTACCGACCCCAATCCCACCCAGGCCCTATTCCCATAACCCCACATATTTACCCTGCTAATTCCCCTGACACTAAGGGTCAATTTTAGCATGGCCAGTAACCCGAACCTGCACATCTTTAGGACAGTGGGAGGAAATCGGGAAACCCACGCAGACACAGGGAGGACGTGCAGACTCCACACAGACAGTGACCCAAAGCAGGAATTGAACCCAGGTTCCTGGCGCTGTGAGGCAGCAGCGCTAACCTCTGTGCCACCGTACTGCCCTGCTTGTTCTCATCTCCCACATCTATCCCCCCCTCACCCTCTCCCACCTTCTTCCCCCACTCCTTCCATCCTCCTCTCTTTGCTCTTCCCCTCCCCTGAACTATAGCCATCCTGGGCTAGAGGCCCCACGACCCGCTGCAGGTCCCACATCCCCCCCCCACCTTTCCAGCCTGAGGCAGGAGCTCGGGTGAGATGGTTTCACCTGGATTACGGGGTGGGGAATGGCAATAGGAGTGGGAATCTGATTGAGCTGAAGGTTCGGGGCCAGTACCCCTTGGCAGTCTCTCTGTGTCCTCCTCACAGCTCCCCCTTCCCCACCGAGCTCAATATCCTCTGCAAACTGGCAGGCATGACTCTCTGTATCTCTGTCATTCATATCTATCACATACCCTTCAGGCCCCAGCACTCACAGCCGGCCCTTTGACAGTGACCCATCGGGGCCTGGATTTGTATCAGAAAGTTAACCCTTTCCCCTAATCCCATCATCATTCACAATAATCACTTGTTTGACATCTTGGAAAATGCAGTTTGAAAATCGAAAGATACAACATCTCCTGCTTCCCCTGAGCGATCCTCCAGAGTTCTCAAACACCATTCCTGATTCCAAGGGGATCAAAGTGCTCCCATCGCTATCCACAAACACTATTCCAGAGTCAACTCAATGTTTCTCTGTATCTCTCTCTGTCTGTCCCTCTCTCTGTCTGTTCCTCTCTCTCTCTCTGTTCCTCTCTCTCTGTCTGTGCCTCTCTCTCTCTCTTCCTCTCTCTGCCTGTCCCTCTCTCTGTCTGTCTCTATCTCTCGATCTGTCCCTCTCTCTCGGTCTGTCCCTCTCTCTCGATCTGTCCGTCTCTCTCGATCTGTCCGTCTCACTCGATCTGTCCGTCTCTCTCGGTCTGTCCCTCTCTCTCGATCTGTCCCTCTCTCTCGGTCTGTCCTCTCTCTCGGTCTGTCCGTCTCTCTCGGTCTGTCCCTCTCTCTCGGTCTGTCCCTCTCTCTCGGTCTGTGCATTTCTCTCCATCTGCCAATCTCTCTGTCTCTTCGGCACTGTCCCTCCCTCTCTGTCCCACCCTGTCTGTCCCTCCCTCTCTTTCTCTGTCTCTCCCTCTCTCCCTGTCTCTCTAACTCTCACACAGACGAGGAGGTGACAGTCGGAAAGTTTTACGCCACCTTCTTGATCCAGGATTACTTCAGGAAGTTCCGGAGAAGGAAAGAAAAGGGTCTGTTTGGGGAGTCGGACCCCTGCAACTCGACCACCTTACAGGTCAGCCTGGGATCTGGGTCAGCACTCCACGAACAACCCACTGTGGGAGGGTCAGTGCTGAGGGAGCGCCGCACTGTGGGAGGGTCAGTGCTGAGGGAGCGCCGCACTGTGGGAGGGTCAGTGCTGAGGGAGCGCTGCACTGTGGGAGCTCAGTGCTGAGGGAGCACCGCACTGTGGGAGGGTCAGTGCTGAGGGAGCGCTGCACTGTGGGAGGCTCAGTGCTGAGGGAGCGCCACACTGTGGGAGGGTCAGTGCTGAGGGAGCGCTGCACTGTGGGAGGGTCAGTGCTGAGGGAGCGCTGCACTGTGGGAGGCTCAGTGCTGAGGGAGCGCTGCATTTGGGAGGGTCAGTGCTGAGGGAGCGCCACACTGTGGGAAGGTCAGTGCTGAGGGAGCACCGCACTGTGGGAGGGTCAGTGCTGAGGGAGCGCCGCACTGTGGGAAGGTCAGTGCTGAGGGAGCGCCGCACTGTGGGAGGGTCAGTGCTGAGGAAGCGCTGCACTGTGGGAGGGTCAGTGCTGAGGGAGCACCGCACTGTGGGAGGGTCAGTAGTAGATGGATAGATTTGGGTGGGTGGATGATTACGATGGGATTGTTTATTGTTCTGGGTAACCTTTGATTGGTCTGATCAGGCCGGACTGCGGACACTACAGGACATTGGGCCAGAAATACGGCGGGCAATCTCGTGTGACCTACTGGAGGAACCGGAGGAAGAGAGAGTGCACGGTGCTGAAGACACACACCCGGTCAGTTCTTTCATTTCAGTGACTCCCACTCACAATAATTCTCACTTACCCAGAGAGTGGCAAGCATCTCAGTTCCACTGGGAGCGGCTGAGGTGACCCGTCTCGATGTGTTCATGGGGGAGGGGGGGGGAGTTTATTTATTAATGTCACAAGTAGGCTTACATTAACACTGCAGTGAAATTACTGTGAAAATCCCTGAGACGCCACCCTCCGGCGCCTGTTCGTGTACACTGAGATAGAATTTAGCAAGGCAAATTCACCCAATCAGCACGTTGTGGGAGGAAACTGGAGCACCCAGAGGAAACCCACGCAGACACGGGGAGAACATACTGACTCTGCACATACAGTGACCCGAGCTGGAAATCGAATCCAAGTCCCTGGCTCTGTGAGACAGCTGTGCTAACCACTGTGGCACCGCGCTGCCCATGATGGAGAAAAGAGAAGAATATGGGGGGGTGGAGGAGGGAGATGAAGTAAAGAGAGTGGGAGGACGATGCTGAAGGGGCAGAATCACCAGGTGAAGGGACAATCGCCTATGTTGCACAAATTCAATGGGGGACAGTGTAGAGGGAGCTTTACTCTGTATCTAACCCCGTGCTGTACCCGTCCTGGGAGTGTTTGATGGGGGACAGTGTAGAGGGAGCTTTACTCTGTATCTAACCCTGTGCTGTACCTGTCCTGGGAGTGTTTGATGGGGACAGTGTAGAGGGAGCTTTACTCTGTATCTAACCCCGTGCTGTACCTGTCCTGGGAGTGTTTGATGGGGACAGTGTAGAGGGAGCTTTACTCTGTATCTAACCCCGTGCTGTACCCCGTCCTGGGAGTGTTTGATGAATGTGTGGCCTCTCCTGTACAGAGCCTGGATCGACGTGGTTCGAAGGCCTCTGCCTCCTCCTTGCAGTCGGTCAGCATCCTGATTGGCAGCGAGCCCCCCCCAGAACCCAGCAGTAAGCGAGTGGTGAATGGGTCAGTGCTGCTCGGACAGAAGGTGCGGAGCATCAGTCAGGAAGATGTCCCTGAGACCCAGCCCCCAAGTCCCGAGAGGGCGTCCCCCAACATCAGGTACACGAGCTCCCCTCCGAGCGAGCGCTTCCCCGACCTCAAACCTGCTGATACCATCACCCAACTACCCTCCGCTTCCTCCCCCAAGGCTGTGATCTGGTGCGTGGGTCAGGGGCTATTTGACTGTATGGGGCATCCAGTTATTGATTAACCTGAGCCCTCCCCCCCACTGTCATCACATCCTCCAATCAGAAACAACATGGGGATTGAGGGATACGGGGAGAAGGCGGGGATTGAGGGATACGGGGAGAAGGTGAGGATTGAGGAATACGGGGAGAAGGTGGGGATTGAGGGATACGGGGAGAAGGTGGGGATTGAGGGATACGGGGAGAAGGTGGGGATTGAGGGATACGGGGAGAAGGTGGGATTGAGGGATACGGAGAGAAGGTGGGATTGAGGGATACGGGGAGAAGGTGAGGATTGAGGAATACGGGGAGAAGGTGGGGATTGAGGGATACGGGGAGAAGGTGGGGATTGAGGGATACGGGGAGAAGGTGGGGATTGAGGGATACGGGGAGAAGGTGGGGATTGAGGGATACGGGGAGAAGGTGGGGATTGAGGGATACGGGAGAAGGTGGGGATTGAGGGATACGGGGAGAAGGTGGGGATTGAGGGATACGGGGAGAAGGTGGGGATTGAGGGATACGGGGAGAAGGTGGGGATTGAGGGATACGGGGAGAAGGTGGGGATTGAGGGATACGGGGAGAAGGTGGGGATTGAGGGATACGGGGAGAAGGTGGGGATTGAGGGATACGGGGAGGAGGTGGGGATTGAGGGATACGGGGAGAAGGTGGGGATTGAGGGATACGGGGAGAAGGTGGGATTGAGGGATACGGGGAGAAGGTGGGGATTGAGGGATACGGGGAGAAGGTGGGATTGAGGGATACGGGGAGAAGGTGGGGATTGAGGGATACGGGGAGAAGGTGGGGATTGAGGGATACGGAGAGAAGGTGGGGATTGAGGGATACGGGGAGGAGGTGGGGATTGAGGGATACGGGGAGAAGGTGGGATTGAGGGATACGGGGAGAAGGTGGGGATTGAGGGATACGGGGAGAAGGTGGGGATTGAGGGATACGGGGAGAAGGTGGGGATTGAGGGATACGGAGAGAAGGTGGGATTGAGGGATACGGGGAGAAGGTGGGGATTGAGGGATACGGGGAGAAGGTGGGGATTGAGGGATACGGGGAGAAGGTGGGATTGAGGGATACGGGGAGAAGGTGGGGATTGAGGGATATGGGGAGAAGGTGGGGATTGAGGGATACGGAGAGAAGGTGGGGATTGAGGGATACGGGGAGAAGGTGGGATTGAGGGATACGGGGAGAAGGTGGGGATTGAGGGATACGGGGAGAAGGTGGGGATTGAGGGATACGGGGAGAAGGTGGGATTGAGGGATACGGGGAGAAGGTGGGGATTGAGGGATATGGGGAGAAGGTGGGGATTGAGGGATACGGAGAGAAGGTGGGATTGAGGGATACGGGGAGAAGGTGGGGATTGAGGGATACGGGGAGAAGGTGGGGATTGAGGGATACGGGGAGAAGGTGGGAGTGAGGGATACGGGGAGAAGGTGGGAGTGAGGGATACGGGGAGAAGGTGGGAGTGAGGGACTCTATTACAATAAGAACTCAGAGCAGGAGTAGACCATCTGGCCCCTCGAACCTGCTCCGCCATTCAATAAGATCATGGCTGATCTTTTCATGGACGCAGCTCCACTTACCCCACTGCTCACCATAGCCCTTAATTCCTTTACTGTTCAAAAATTTATCTATCCTTGCCTTAAAAACATTCAATGAGGCAGCCTCAACTGCTTCACTGGGTGGGGAATTCCACAGATTCACAACCCTTTGTGTGAAGAAGTTCCTCCTCAACTCAGTCCTAAATCTGCTTCCCCTTATTTTGAGGCTATGCCCCCGAGTTCTAGTTTCACCCACCAGTGGAAACAACTTCCCTGCTTCTATCTTATTGATTCCCTTCATAATCTTATATGTTTCTATGAGATCTCCCCTCATCTTTCTGAGTTACAAAGAGTATAGCCCCAGTCTACTCAGTCTGTCCTCATAAGCCAACCTTCTCAACTCCAGAATCAACCTAGTGAATCTCCTCTGTACCCCCTCCAGTGCCAATATACCCTTTCTCAAGTAAGGAGACCAAAACTGTACACAGTACTCCAGGTGTGGCCTCACCAGCACCTTATACAGCTGCAACATAACCTCGCTGTTTTTAAACTCCATCCCTCTGGCAATGAAGGACAAAATTCCATTTGCCTTCTCCATTACCTGCTGCAAACCAACTCCTTGTGATTCTTACACAAGGACACCCAGGTCCCTCTGCACAGCAGCATGCTGAAATTTTTTACCATTTAAATAATAATCCATTTTGCTGTTATTCCGACCAAAATGGATGACCTCACATTTACCAACATTGTACTCCATCTGCCAGACCCTCACCCACTCACTTAGACTATCTATATCCCTTTGCAAACTCTCAGGGTCCTCTGCACACTTTGCCACCCACCTTAGTGTGGTCTGTGAATTTTGACACACTACACTTGGTCCCCAACTCCAAATCATCTCTCTAAATCGTAAATAATTGCAGTCCCAACATTGATCCCTGAGGCACACCACTAGTCACTGATCACCAACCAGAAAAACACCCATTATCCCCACTCTTTGCTTCCTGTTAGTTAACCAATCCTCTATCCATGCGAATATATTACCCGTAACACTGTGCACCTTTATCTTATGTCGCAGTCTTTGGTGCGGCACCTTGTCGAAAGCCTTCTGGAAATCCAGATACACCACATCCACAGGTTCCCCACTGTCTGCTGTACATGTAATGTCCTCAAAGAATTCCACCAAATCAGTCAAACCTCCCTTTCCCTTCAGGAATCCATGCTGCGTTTTACCAATGGACAATTTATATCCAGATGTCTCGCTATTTCTTCCTTGATGATAGATACAAGCATTTTCCCTTTTACAGGCGTTAAGCTAACCGGCCTATAGTTACCCGCCTTTTGTCTACCTCCTTTTTTAAACAGTGGCATCACATTTGCTAATTCCTAATTTTTTTGTATTTCGATGGGTTAGGAGAGATTCAAAGAGTGAAGTGCATCCATCAACCATTCGCAAAGAGGATCCGGTGTCTGGAGGGGAATATGTTGAGGATTGTCTCTCCGGAGAGCAAGGATACTACAGCAGGGACGAGGACAATGATAGTGTAACGTCCAGAGACAGGTAAGGACAGGTAGTATGAGAATGTTTACCCCTGACCCTCCCACAGTGTGGCGCTCCCTCAGCACTGACCCTGGAGGAGTTTACAGAGATAGGGAGGGTTGTAGGGGCTGGAGAAGAGAGATAGGGAGAGTTGTTAGGGGCTGGAGGAGGTTACAGAGATAGGGAGGGATTTAGGGGCTGGAGAAGAGAGGTAGGGAGGGTTGTAGGGGCTGGAGGAGGTTACAGAGATAGGGAGGGTTGTAGGGACTGGAGGGGGTTATAGAGATAGGGAGGGATTTAGGGGCTGGAGAAGAGAGGTAGGGAGGGTTGTATGGGCTGGAGGAGGTTACAGAGATAGGGAGGGTTGTAGGGGCTGGAGGAGGTTACAGAGATAGGGAGGGTTGTAGGGATTGGAGGAGGTTACAGATATAGGGAGGGTTGTAGGGGCTGGAGGAGGTTACAGAGATAGGGAGGGTTGTAGGGACTGGAGGGGGTTATAGAGATAGGGAGGGTTGTAGGGGCTGGAGGAGGTTACAGAGATAGGGAGGGTTGTAGGGACTGGAGGGGGTTACAGAGATAGGGAGGGTTGTAGGGACTGGAGGGGGTTACAGAGATAGGGAGGGTTGTAGGGACTGGAGGAGGTTACAGAGATAGGGAGGGTTGTCGGGGCTGGAGAAGAGAGATAGGGAGGGTTGTAGAGATTTGTTGAGAGTTTGAGATGGGCGTTATTCCTGGTCAGGGACCGGTATGGTACAGCGAGCACAGGGTCTAGAGTTGGTCCCGGTTTGGGATACAGGTGAGTAGAGTTTGTGTTTGCCGAGGGGGAGTGTACTGTGGACATGTGGGAGTCTCCAGATTGATTTTTGTTCCTGCCCCGTCAGCAGGTCAGTGTCCTCCCGTGACAGGCCGACAGAACTTGTTGAGCCGGAGGCGTTCCGCGGCGTCTATAACACCACACACGCTTCCAAACACTACAGTCACCATGACAACGACATCCCTGTACGCTCTGAGACCAGACACACGCCACGGAGACGTCTGCTTCCTCCCACACCAGCAGGTAGGTGACAGAGACAGACTGCCCTCTGTCTCCCCACAGCCCTGTATCAATCCCCAAACTAACCCCACTGTCCCACTCTCTCCCCATAGCCCTGTATCAATCCCCAAACTAATCCCACTGCCCCGCTCTCTCCCCATAGCCCTGTATCAATCCCAAACTAATCCCACTGCCCCGCTCTCTCCCCATAGCCCTGTATCAATCCCCAAACTAACCCCACTGCCCCACTCCCTCCCCATAGCCCTGTATCAATCCCCAAACTAATCCCACTGCCCCACTCCCTCCCCATAGCCCTGTATCAATCCCCAAACTAACCCCACTGCCCCGCTCTCTCCCCATAGCCCTGTATCAATCCCAAACTAATCCCACTGCCCCGCTCTCTCCCCATAGCCCTGTATCAATCCCCAAACTAATCCCACTGCCCCGCTCTCTCCCCATAGCCCTGTATCAATCCCCAAACTAACCCCACTGTCCCGCTCTCTCCCCATAGCCCTGTATCAATCCCCAAACTAACCCCACTGCCCTGCTCTCTCCCCATAGCCCTGTATCAATCCCCAAACTAATCCCACTGCCCCGCTCTCTCCCCATAGCCCTGTATCAATCCCAAACTAGTCGCTCAGTTGTGGTTTAGTGAGAAATCCGGTTCTGTATGCTCTGGGTGTTCTGTCTGTCTCTGTGCTGCGTTTGTCATTATCCGCCTCCGTTTTCCCGTTTCCAGGGAGAACGCCGAACTTCAGCATCCAGTGTCTGAGCCGGCAGGACAGTGGAGATGATATTCCCATCCCCGGGACATACCAGCAGCGCAAGCAAACCCGCAGAGGGTTGCAACACCAGGTAATACACCCACCCCCCCCCCCCCCCCCCCCTTAGCTGTCCTTACCTGTTATTTATATGCTGTGGGATGGTGGTGGTGGTGGTGGGGAAGAGGGGGTGGGGGGGGGTTGCTCGGAGGTGATGCCACCCCTCGACAGCGAGGGGAGACCAGAGTGCGTCAAACATTGATCCCCTTCTTCACCCAATTGTCCAGCGACGATTGGCAGCTTGGCCAGAGAGGTCGGTGGTAGTGGTGAGCGGCCCAGAGACACTGCGACGCCCCGTCAGTGGGGAAACACGGCTGTGTCAAAATGCGCAGCCCCCTTTAGTCGAATTGCCTGCTTGAAATCTTGGAGTTTTTTCTGCGGGGGGGGTGGTGGGGATGTGCAGTGTGAAGGTGGGGCGGGGGGGGTGGTTGCTGGGAAGCGAGTTCCCTGTAAGTAAAGGACAAGAGTGTTTTCAGCAGTGATGCCTCTGTTAGTCGAATTGCCTGATGGCGATGCTCGAGATGTAGCTTTTTTCCCCAGGGTGGTGATGGGGTAGGGGTGGAGGGGGGAGCGTGGTGGGTGTCCCAGAGCTGCGGTGAGGCACCCAGCATGTGAGGGACGGGTTTGCGCAAACCCGCGATGCCCCTCGTAGTCGAATTGCCGATGCACCGTTTGGTACGTGAGGCCTACCCGCTCTGTTTCATTCCACAGACCTACGACACCGGCAGCTATGACTCGCGTCGGAGCAGCAGCCCCTCCTCTGCCGGATCCACCCAGTCCTGGGCCACCCCCCCACCCTCCCGCGCCAAGCGCAGCCGCCTCTTCTACGCCCCCCTGATCCTGGTGGAGCCCGAGGAGGCCTGGGATAAGAAGAACCGCAGCCTGAGCTCGCTGCCGCAGAGCCGCTGGTACACCGAGGACCAGGACCCCCCGTATCGAACCTACACCGCGGCCACGCTGAGGGTCCCCGGGCAGCTCGATCATCACTACAACGACAAACAGGGCAGTGCCGACAGCCTGGTGGAAGCAGTGAGTGCCAGCCTGACCCCCTCAGCACTGTCACTCACCCTCACCCCCCATTACTCTCGTCACTCCCCCTCACTGCCCTCAATCCCCCCCAATCCCCCTCACTCACCTTCACTCCCCTCACTCACCCTCACTCATCTTCACTCCCCTCACTCACCCTCACTCCCCGTTACTCCCGTCACTCACCGTCACTCCCCCTCACTCACCCTCACTCCCTTCAATCCCCCTCACTCCCCTCAATCCCCCTCATTCTCCCTCACTCCTCTCACTCATCTTCACTCCCCCTCACTGTCCCGTCACTCACCTTCACTCCCCCTCAATCCCCTCACTCACCCTCACTCCCCCTTCCCCTCATTCCCTCACTCACCCTATTCCCCTCACTCACCCTCACTCCCCCCACTCTCCCGTCACTCACCCTCACTCCCCCTCCTCCTCACTCCCCTGCACTCCTTGTCACTCCTCCTCACTCCCCCTCACTCCCCGTCACTCCCCCTCACTCCCCGTCACTCCCCCTCACTCCCTGTCACTCCTCCTCACTCCCCGTCACTCCCCCTCACTCCCTGTCACTCCCCCTCACTCCCTATCACTCCACCTCATTCCTTCTCACTCTCCTTCACTCCCCCTCACCATTTCTCACTCCCCCTCAGTCCCTCTCACTCCACCTCACGCCTCCTCACTCACCCTCAGTACTCCTCACTACCCCTCACTCCCTGCCACTCACCTTCACTCCACCCATTCTCCTTACTCCCTGTCACTCCCCATATCTCTCCCTCACTCCCACTTCCCTCACTCCCCCTCCCCTCACTTGCCCTCCTCTCAACACTCCCCTTCCCCTCACTCCCCGCACCCTTTAATATCCCACCCAGTCTAATCCCACTCTCCCCCTCACTCCCCGCACCCTTTAATATCCCACCCAGTCTAATCCCACTCTCCCCCTCACTCCTCGCACCCTTTAATATCCCACCCAGTCTAATCCCACTCTCCCCCTCACTCCCCGCACCCTTTAATATCCCACCCAGTCTAATCCCACTGTCCTCCTCACTCCCCGCACCCTTTAATATCCCACCCAGTCTAATCCCACTCTCCCCTCACTTCCCGCACCCTTTAATATCCCACCCAGTCTAATCCCACTCTCCCCCTCACTCCCCGCACCCTTTAATATCTCACCCAGTCTAATCCTACTCTCCCCCTCACTCCCCGCTCCCTTTAATATCCCACCCAGTCTAATCCCACTCTCCCCCCTCACTCCCTGCACCCTTTAATATCCCACCCAGTCTAATCCCACTCTCCCCCTCACTCCCCGCACCCTTTAATATCCCACCCAGTCTAATCCCACTCTCCCCCTCACTCCCCGCACCCTTTAATATCCCACCCAGTCTAATCCCACTGTCCCAGTTTAATAGTGTGTTCAGTAATCTCTCTCTGTCTCTCGCACGCTCTCACTGCCTCTCTCTCTCTGTCTGTTTCGCTCTCTCCCTGTCTCTCCCTTTCTCTTTTCTCCCTGAGTCTCTCTCTGCTGTCTCTCTCTCACTGTCTCTCTCTCTGTCTCTCTCTCTCTGTCTCTCTCTTACTATCTCTCACTCATTCTCTCTTACTCTCTCTCTCATTCTCTGTCTCTTGCTGTCTCTCTCTCTGTCTCTGTCTCTCTCGTCCCCTGTTTCTCTCGCCCCCTGTTTCTCTCGCTCCCTCTCTCTCTCACTCCCTCTCTCTCTCTCGCTCCCTCTCGCTCTCGCTCCCTCTCTCTCTCTCGCTCCCTCTCTCTCTCTCGCCCCCTGTTTCTCTCTCTCGCTCCCTCTCTCTCTCTTGCTCCCTCTCTCTCTCTCTTGCTCCCTCTCTCTCTTGCTCCCTCTCTCTCTCTCGCTCCCTCTCTGTCTCGCTCCCTCTCTCTCTCTCGCTCCCTCTCTCTCTCTCGCTCCCTCTCTCTCTCGCTCCCTCTCTCTCTCGCTCCCTCTCTCTCTCTCGCTCCCTCTCTCTCTCTCGCTCCCTCTCTCTCTCGCTCCCTCTCTCTCTCTCGCTCCCTCTCTCTCTCGCTCCCTCTCTCTCTCTTGCTCCCTCTCTCTCTTGCTCCCTCTCTCTCTCTTGCTCCCTCTCTCTCTCTCGCTCCCTCTCTCTCTCGCTCCCTCTCTCTCTCTCGCTCCCTCTCTCTCTCTCGCTCCCTCTCTCTCTCTCGCTCCCTCTCTCTCTCTCGCTCCCTCTCTCTCTCGCTCCCTCTCTCTCTCGCTCCCTCTCTCTCTCTCGCTCCCTCTCTCTCTCTCGCTCCCTCTCTCTCGCTCCCTCTCTCTCTCGCTCCCTCTCTCTCTTGCTCCCTCTCTCTCTCTCGCTCCCTCTCTCTCTCGCTCCCTCTCTCTCTCTCGCTCCCTCTCTCTCTCGCTCCCTCTCTCTCTCGCTCCCTCTCTCTCTCTCGCTCCCTCTCTCTCTCTCGCTCCCTCTCTCTCTCGCTCCCTCTCTCTCTCTCGCTCCCTCTCTCTCTCTCGCTCCCTCTCTCTCTCTCGCTCCCTCTCTCTCGCTCCCTCTCTCTCTCTCGCTCCCTCTCTCTCTCTCGCTCCCTCTCTCTCTCTCGCTCCCTCTCTCTCGCTCCCTCTCTCTCTCTCGCTCCCTCTCTCTCTCTCGCTCCCTCTCTCTCGCTCCCTCTCTCTCTCGCTCCCTCTCTCTCTCTCGCTCCCTCTCTCTCTCTCGCTCCCTGCCTCTCTCTCTCGATCTCTGACTCCCTTCTCTCTGACTCTCCCTCAGGTATTGATCTCTGAAGGGTTGGAACTTTATGCTCGGGACCCCAAATTTGTGGCATTTGCAAAGCGAGAGATAGCTGATGCCTGTCACATGACAGTGGATGAGATGGAGAGCGCGGCGAGTGACCTACTGGGAAGGCGTCCCCGTGTTTCCAGTCGCCGTGACTACGCTCCGGCCTACAGTGACGAGGAGCCTATGCGCGGGCCGGCTGAAGAGGAACTCCGCGATGAGATGACCTGTGGGAGCCCTTTCTAACCCCCCCACACTTCTGTGGGAGCCCTTTCTAACCCCCCTCCCACCTTGGTCTCTGGAAGCCCCTCCTAGTCCTTAACCGCTCCCCCCCCAATGTGGACTCTGCAGTTGACCCCATTCTGTGGACATCTCTTGGAACCCGGAAAAATTCGAGACCAGTGCAGCACAATTAGAGGCCATTCACCCCACTGTGTCTTTGCTAACCCTTTGAAAGAGCGATACAATTGTCCTCATGCTCTCTCCCTCTCTCCCTCTCTCTTCCCCCAGGTCATTGCACCCATTGGTGTTGCAGTTCAGCCCAACCCAAGCTGAAACATTGCCATCTCCTCCGTTCATCTTGACGCCTTGTTTGGGATGGGATGGGATTTGGAATTTTCCTTCACTGTTTTATTCCTCTGAACTCCCTTCAGCCGACGCACCCACCCCCCCCCCCTCCCCCACCCCAGTGTTCATCTGCCCGATGCCTCTTCGGACAGTGTCGACTGCCTCAGGAAATGATTGCCCGCTCACGCAGGCAGCCATTTCCCCCTCTTTGGAGAGTCCCTGGGAGGTCAATCGCCAATTTTGTCAGAGCTATCCCATTTTGGGCTGACCGATCTGATGGTTTGGGAAGAACACTTTTGGCGAGGATGTGGGAGTGTGGGGGAGGGCGGTTACTGATGGGGTGCAGTAACCTGAATTTTATAAAGAAAACCCATCTGTCAAAATGGCCGACAACAAGGAGACGATTTCAAAATGGCCGACAACATGGAGACAAATTCAAAATGGCCGACAACAAGGTGACTATTTAAAAATGGCCAACAACATGGAGACAAATTCAAAATGGCCTAAAACAAGGTGACTATTTCAAAGTGGCCAACAAATTGGAGACAATTTCAAAATGGCCACCACAGGCCACTTGCTGAACATTTTGACGCAAAGGTTTGTGAGGGGGAAGGGTGAGGGTTTGGTGGCAGGGAGGAAGGGGTATTGGGAGGCATGCAGAGGGTGGGAGCCACTCACGGCAGCCTGCCTCCTTGTGCTTCCCCTTCCAACCGCCCACAACTTCTCCTCCCCCAACAGCCCCTGGTCCTGCTGACCTCTCACCTAGTAGCTGACCAAAGGCTCACTGACAACCCTGGCCCCTGACCTTTGAACCGTGACCCCGGCTCCCCCAGTGGCGGTAGGGGAGTTGGGGGGGGACGATGGGATGGGTGGACATGTACGGTGTGGTGTCAAGTGAACCCCCTTACCGGGCAAGACCGTCTGTGCGGGAAACGGGTTGAGGCAGGGTTTCCGAGGTGGGGGAGGATTTGCGCGTGCGATTCCCTCAGTTTTCATTACTACCCAGCGTCCTTCGTAACGAGGGCAGCGATATTCCAATCAGAAACCGTGCTTGTTCTGTCAATACAGCAAGTAGATTGTTAAACCATTGGTGATTCCGTCATTCGGGAATGTTCCCATCTCACTCGGGGTGAAGTAGAAATAAAGGGTAGTTCACCTTGCGGAATCTGCTCTCCTGAAACCTGTCATAATCCGGTCTTTTCTAAAATTATCCCCCATCAACATTCCCCTGCCCCACCCCCATTCCACCCCTCTTCCTGTCCCCACTTCAGCCTCCTCCTGCATCCCTACTTCCTTGCCCCCAGATCCTTCTATTCCTTCCCCCACTCCGTGTTTATCCAGCTTCCCCCCTTAATCACATCGATGGGATTCACCCCAACCACTCCCCGTGGGAGCGACTCCCACACTCTCCCCGCTCCCCGTGGGAGCGACTCCCACACTCTCCCTCCTCCCCGCGGGAGCGACTCCCGCACTCTCCCCACTCCCCGTGGGAGCGACTCCCGCACTCTCCCCTCTCCCCATGGGAGTGACTCCCGCACTCTCCCCACTCCCCATGGGAGTGACTCCCACACTCTCCTCACTCCCCGTGGGAGCGACTCCCGCACTCTACCCGTGGGAGCGACTCCCGCACTCTCCCCGCTCCCCGTGGGAGCGACTCCCGCACTCTCCCCGCTCCCCATGGGAGTGACTCCCACACTCTCCCCGCTCCCTGTGGGAGTGACTCCCACACTCTCCCCGCTCCCCATGGGAGTGACTCCCACACTCTCCTCACTCCCCGTGGGAGCGACTCCCGCACTCTACCCGTGGGAGCGACTCCCGCACTCTCCCCGCTCCCTGTGGGAGTGACTCCCACACTCTCCCCGCTCCCCATGGGAGTGACTCCCACACTCTCCTCACTCCCCGTGGGAGCGACTCCCGCACTCTACCCGTGGGAGCGACTCCCGCACTCTCCCCGCTCCCCGTGGGAGCGACTCCCGCACTCTCCCCGCTCCCCATGGGAGTGACTCCCACACTCTCCTCACTCCCCGTGGGAGCGACTCCCGCACTCTACCCGTGGGAGCGACTCCCGCACTCTCCCCGCTCCCCGTGGGAGCGACTCCCACAGGGGGCTGGTATTCTCTATAATATACACAGAGGCTGCGATTCTCTTTCATATGCACAGGGGCTGCTATTCTCTATAATATACACAGGGGCTGCTATTCTCTATAATATACACAGGGGCTGCTATTCTCTACAATATACACAAGGGCTGCTATTCTCTATAATATACACAGGGGCTGCTATTCTCTATAATATACACAGGGACTGCTATTCTCTATAATATACACAGGGGCTGCTATTCTCTATAATATACACAGGGGCTGCTATTCTCTATAATATACACGGGCTGCTGTTCTCTATAATACACACAGGGACTGCTATTCTCTATAATATACACAGGGACTGCTATTCTCTATAATACACACAGGGACTGCTATTCTCTATAATATACACAGGGGCTGCTGTTCTCTATAATATACACAGGGGCTGGTATTCTCTATAATATAGACAGGGGCTGCTACTCTCTATAATATACACAGGGGCTGCTGTTCTCTATAATATACACAGGGACTGCTATTCTCTATAATATACACAGGGGCTGTTATTCTCTATAATATACACAGGGGCTGGTATTCTCTATAATATAGACAGGGGCTGCTACTCTCTATAATATACACAGGGGCTGCTATTCTCTATAATATACACAGGGACTGCTATTCTCTATAATATACACAGGGACTGCTATTCTCTATAATATACACAGGGACTGCTATTCTCTATAATATACACAGGGACTGCTATTCTCTATAATATACACAGGGACTGCTATTCTCTATAATATACACAGGGACTGCTATTCTCTATAATATACACAGGGACTGCTATTCTCTATAATATACACAGGGACTGCTATTCTCTATAATATACACAGGGGCTGTTATTCTCTATAATATACACAGGGACTGCTATTCTCTATAATATACACAGGGACTGCTATTCTCTATAATATACACAGGGACTGCTATTCTCTATAATATACACAGGGACTGCTATTCTCTATAATATACACAGGGACTGCTATTCTCTATAATATACACAGGGACTGCTATTCTCTATAATATACACAGGGACTGCTATTCTCTATAATATACACAGGGACTGCTATTCTCTATAATATACACAGGGACTGCTATTCTCTATAATATACACAGGGGCTGTTATTCTCTATAAT
Organism: Carcharhinus amblyrhynchos; assembly: GCF_965287045.1. NCBI lineage: Eukaryota > Metazoa > Chordata > Chondrichthyes > Carcharhiniformes > Carcharhinidae > Carcharhinus > Carcharhinus amblyrhynchos. Next base: position 78,476,680 of record NC_137338.1, read on the forward strand.
ACACACAGGGGCTGCTGTTCTCTATAATACACACAGGGGCTGTTATTCTCTATAATATACACGGGGACTGCTATTCTCTATAATATACACAGGGGCTGTTATTCTCTATAATATACACAGGGGCTGCTGTTCTCTATAATACACACAGGGGCTGTTATTCTCTATAACATACACAGGGGCTGCTAATCTCTATAATATACACAGGGACTGCTATTGTGTATAATATACATTGGGAGTGGTGTTCTAGATAATATACACTGGGGCTGGTATTTGATTTTGGGTTCATGTCGCACTATCTGGTGTGGGGGTTGACTATTACAGTTTGGGGACACAGATTAGGGATAATAGTGAATTTTAATAGTTGGAAGGGTGGATGTTGGGGTGTGGGGGAGATCCTCAATATTGAACCCATTAGCTGGGTGGCCTTCCCCTTTAAATGAGCCGCCATTGCTGCTCCTTCTCCTTCTGCCACGTGGGGGAGGGCGAGGTGATGCCAGCCAGGCGGTGGGCGGAGCCAGGGGCGGGGTCCGCTGAGCGTGCTCGGCACTCTGACTGGGCCCGCCTCCTCCTGGGGGTGATGTCACCGCGTGCAGTGAGCGCCGCCCACACGTGCCGCAGGACGGGCCCAAAGTGATGACGACACCACGTCGGCGACGTGCCCTCGGCAGTGCGGCTGCGGGTGCAGAGTCAGACCGGCAGCGATAACGTAATGGCGGCGGGCCACGTTTCCGCGACGGCGCTGACGCAATGCTGTCCTCAGTACGCGCGATCGGCAGTGCGGCTCGAGTGCAATGATGTCATCGCGCGGGCGTACTGCCTCGCACCCCGGTGATGTCAAGACGCCGGGCACGCTGCTGCAGCGGAGGGGCGGAGAGGGAATGAGGTCATCGCGTCCGCGCGCCCATCCTGCTGAGACGTCTGGGGACCCGCCCCTTTACGGCATGACGCAGGGCACGCCTGCCAGCCACGCCCACCCCGCTGCGGAGGACGAGCCTGCGCACTGGGCTCTGCACCGGCTGCAGTGAAGACAAAATGGAGATTGTCAACCAGGTAATGATGGAGGGGGATGGGGAGAGACATCAGATCATAAACCCACACTGTGGGTGTCTGAGAGATAATTCACCAGCACAACATCACCCTGTGTCTCTGATAGAGATTAACCAGGTAATGGGGGAGAGAGAGATCTCAGTCTGTGCTCCCCCTGTGTCTCTGATAGAGATTAACCAGGTAATGGGGGAGAGAGATCTCAGTCTGTGCTCACTCTGTGTGTCTCTGATAGAGATTAACCAGGTAATGGGGGGAGAGAGATCTCAGTCTGTGCTCCCCCTGTGTGTCTCTGATAGAGATTAACCAGGTAATGGGGGAGAGAGAGATCTCAGTCTGTGCTCCCCCTGTGTCTCTGATAGAGATTAACCAGGTAATGGGGGAGAGAGAGATCTCAGTCTGTGCTCCCCCTGTGTCTCTGATAGAGATTAACCAGGTAATGGGGGAGAGAGAGATCTCAGTCTGTGCTCCCTCTGTGTGTCTGATAGAGATTAACCAGGTAATGGGGGAGAGAGATCTCAGTCTGTGCTCCCCCTGTGTCTCTGATAGAGATTAACCAGGTAATGGGGGGAGAGAGATCTCAGTCTGTGCTCCCCCTGTGTGTCTGATAGAGATTAACCAGGTAATGGGGGAGAGAGAGATCTCAGTCTGTGCTCCCTCTGTGTCTCTGATAGAGATTAACCAGGTAATGGGAGAGAGAGAGATCTCAGTCTGTGCTCCCTCTGTGTCTCTGATAGAGATTAACCAGGTAATGGGGAGAGAGAGATCTCAGTCTGTGCTCCCTCTGTGTCTCTGATAGAGATTAACCAGGTAATGGGAGAGAGAGAGATCTCAGTCTGTGCTCCCTGTGTGTCTCTGATAGAGATTAACCAGGTAATGGGGGAGAGAGAGATCTCAGTCTGTGCTCCCTCTGTGTCTGTGATAGAGATTAACCAGGTAATGGGGGAGAGAGAGATCTCAGTCTGTGCTCCCCCTGTGTCTCTGATAGAGATTAACCAGGTAATGGGAGAGAGAGAGATCTCAGTCTGTGCTCCCCCTGTGTCTCTGATAGAGATTAACCAGGTAATGGGGGAGAGAGAGATCTCAGTCTGTGCTCCCCCTGTGTCTCTGATAGAGATTAACCAGGTAATGGGGGAGAGAGAGATCTCAGTCTGTGCTCCCTCTGTGTCTGTGATAGAGATTAACCAGGTAATGGGGGGAGAGAGATCTCAGTCTGTGCTCCCTCTGTGTCTCTGATAGAGATTAACCAGGTAATGGGAGAGAGAGAGATCTCAGTCTGTGCTCCCTCTGTGTCTGTGATAGAGATTAACCAGGTAATGGGGGGAGAGAGATCTCAGTCTGTGCTCCCTCTGTGTCTCTGATAGAGATTAACCAGGTAATGGGAGAGAGAGAGATCTCAGTCTGTGCTCCCCCTGTGTCTCTGATAGAGATTAACCAGGTAATGGGGGAGAGAGAGATCTCAGTCTGTGCTCCCCCTGTGTCTCTGATAGAGATTAACCAGGTAATGGGGGAGAGAGAGATCTCAGTCTGTGCTCCCTCTGTGTCTCTGATAGAGATTAACCAGGTAATGAGGGAGAGAGAGATCTCAGTCTGTGCTCCCTCTGTGTCTCTGATAGAGATTAACCAGGTAATGGGGGGAGAGAGAGATCTCAGTCTGTGCTCCCTGTGTGTCTCTGATAGAGATTAACCAGGTAATGGGGGGAGAGAGAGATCTCAGTCTGTGCTCCCTCTGTGTCTCTGATAGAGATTAACCAGGTAATGGGAGAGAGAGAGATCTCAGTCTGTGCTCCCTCTGTGTGTCTCTGATAGAGATTAACCAGGTAATGGGAGAGAGAGAGATCTCAGTCTGTGCTCCCTCTGTGTCTCTGATAGAGATTAACCAGGTAATGGGAGAGAGAGATCTCAGTCTGTGCTCCCTCTGTGTCTCTGATAGAGATTAACCAGGTAATGGGGGAGAGAGAGATCTCAGTCTGTGCTCCCCCTGTGTCTCTGATAGAGATTAACCAGGTAATGGGAGAGAGAGAGATCTCAGTCTGTGCTCCCCCTGTGTGTCTGATAGAGATTAACCAGGTAATGGGAGAGAGAGATCTCAGTCTGTGCTCCCTCTGTGTCTCTGATAGAGATTAACCAGGTAATGGGAGAGAGAGAGATCTCAGTCTGTGCTCCCTGTGTGTCTCTGATAGAGATTAACCAGGTAATGGGGGAGAGAGAGATCTCAGTCTGTGCTCCCTCTGTGTCTCTGATAGAGATTAACCAGGTAATGGGGGAGAGAGAGATCTCAGTCTGTGCTCCCTGTGTGTCTCTGATAGAGATTAACCAGGTAATGGGGGAGAGAGAGATCTCAGTCTGTGCTCACTCTGTGTGTCTCTGATAGAGATTAACCAGGTAATGGGGGAGAGAGAGATCTCAGTCTGTGCTCCCTGTGTGTCTCCGATAGAGATTAACCAGGTAATGGGAGAGAGAGAGATCTCAGTCTGTGCTCCCTATGTGTCTCTGATAGAGATTAACCAGGTAATAAGAACATAAGAACATAAGAAATAGGAGCAGGAGTAGGCCATCTAGCCCTTCGAGCCTGCCCCGCCATTCAGTAAGATCATGGCTGATCTGTCGTGGCTCAGTTCCACTTTCCGGCCCTCTCCCCATAACCCTTAATCCCCTCTCTTATCAAGAACCCATCAACCCGCTTCTTAAAAATATTTAGCGAGGCAGCCTCCACCACTTCAACGGGCAGAGAATTCCAGAGATTCACCACCCTTTGAGTGAAGAAGTTCCTCCTCAACTCCGTTCTAAACCGCCTCCCCTTTATCTTGAGGCTGTGCCCCCTAGTCCTACTGTCTTTTTTGAGCGGGAAGAGTCTCTCCACCTCTATCCTATCCATCCCATTCATCATCTTATACGTCTCAATGAGATCTCCCCTCATTCTTCTAAACTCTAACGAGTACAAGCCTAGTTTATTCAGCCTCTCCTCATAGCTCAATCCCCTCAACTCCGGTATCAGCCTAGTAAACCTCCTCTGCACTCCCTCCAGGGCCAAAATATCCTTGCGCAGGGAGAGAGAGATCTCAGTCTGTGCTCCCTGTGTGTCTCTGATAGAGATTAACCAGGTAATGGGGGAGAGAGAGATCTCAGTCTGTGCTCCCTCTGTGTCTCTGATAGAGATTAACCAGGTAATGGGAGAGAGAGAGATCTCAGTCTGTGCTCCCTGTGTGTCTCTGATAGAGATTAACCAGGTAATGGGGGAGAGAGAGATCTCAGTCTGAACCAGGTAATGGGAGAGAGAGAGATCTCAGTCTGTACTCCCTCTGTGTCTCTGATAGAGATTAACCAGGTAATGGGGGAGAGAGAGATCTCAGTCTGTGCTCCCTATGTGTCTCTGATAGAGATTAACCAGTTAATGGGAGAGAGAGAGATCTCAGTCTGTGCTCCCTGTGTGTCTCTGATAGAGATTAACCAGGTAATGCGGGAGAGAGAGATCTCAGTCTGTGCTTCCCCTGTGTCTCTGATAGAGATTAACCAGGTAATGGGAGAGAGAGAGATCTCAGTCTGTGCTCCTTCTGTGTCTCTGATAGAGATTAACCAGGTAATGGGGGAGAGAGAGATCTCAGTCTGTGCTCCCCCTGTGTCTCTGATAGAGATTAACCAGGTAATGAGGGAGAGAACGTGGAACATTACAGCACAGTACAGACCCTTCAGCCCTCGATGTTGCGTCGACTTGTGAAACGAATCTAAATCCCATCTAACCTAAACTATTCCAATGTCATCCATATGCTTATCGTTTAAATGGCCTTAATGTTGGCAAGTCCACTCCTATTGCAGCAAGGGCATTCCACGCCCTTACTACTCTCTGAGTAAAGAACCTACCTCTGTCCTATATCTATCACCCCTCAATTTAAAGCTATGTTCCCTCGTGTTAGCCATCTCTATCCGAGGAAAACGGTTCACAGTCTCCACCCTATCTAATCCTCTGATCACCTTGTACGCCTCTATTAACTCACCTCTTAACCTTCTTTCTAACAAAAACAGCCTGAAGTCCCTCAGCCTTTCCTCATAAGACCTTCCCACCATACCAGGCAACATCCTGGTAAATCTCCTGTGCACCCTTTCCAATGCTTCCACATCCTTTCTATAATGCGGCGACCAGAACTGTACGCAATACTCCTAGTGCGGCCGCACCAATGTTTTGTACAGCTGCAACATGACCTCACAGCTCAAACTCAATCCCTCTCCCAATAAAAGCTAACACACTGTACGCCTTCTTAACAACCCTATCAACCTGGGTGCCAATTTTCAGGGATCTGTGCACATGTACATCGAGATCTCTCTGCTCATCCACACTACCAAGTATCTTACCATTAATCCAGTACTCTGTAATCCTGTTACTCCTTCCAAAGTGAATCACCTCACACTTTTCCGTATTAAACTCCATTTGCCACCTCTCAGCCCAGCTCTGCAGCTTATCTATGTCCCTCTGTAACCTGTAGCGTCCTTCCACACTGTCCACAGCACCACCGATTTTAGTGTCATCTGCAAATTTACTAACCCATCCTTCTACACCCTCATCCAGGTCATTTATAAAAATGACAAACAGCAGTGGCCCCAAAACAGATCCCTGAGGTACACCACTTGTAACTGAACTCCAGGGTGAACATTTCCCATCAACCACCACCCTCTGTCTTCTATCAGCTAGCTAATTCCTGATCCAAACTGCTAAATCACCCTCAGTCCCACGCCTCCGTATCTTCTGCAGTAGCTTACTGTGGGGAACCTTATCAAATGCTTTACTGAAATCCATATACACCACATCAACTGCTTTACCCTCATCCATCTCTTTGCTCACCTTCTCAAAGAACTCAAGAAGGTTTGTGGGGCACGACCTACCCTTCACAAAACCGTGTTGACTATCCCTAATCAAATTATTCCTTTTGAGATGATTTTAAATCCTATCTCTTATAATCCTTTCCAAAACTTTGCCCACAACAGAAGTAAGGCTCACTGGTCTATAATTCCCAGGGTTGTCTCTACTCCCCTTCTTGAACAAGGGGACAATATTTGCTATCCTCAGTCTTCTGGCACTATTCCTGTAGACAATGACAACATAAAGATCAAAGCCAAAGGCTCTGCAATCTCCTCCCTCACTTCTCAGAGAATCCTAGGATAAATCCCATCTGGTCCAGGGGACTGATACAAAGAACAAAGAACAACCCAGCACGGGAATCAGGCCCTTCGGCCCAACGAGCCCGCGCCGCCGCATCACCCTACACCTATTCTACCCTGCGTATCTACAAATAGAACCCCTGACTTAGCCAGATTCAGGGGAGAATAGTGTCAATTTGGTAAAACCAATCAGCCTAAGAGCACATCTTTGGGGTGTGGGAGGAAACCAGAGCGCCCGGAGGAAACCCACGCAACCACAGGGAGAATGCACAAACTCCCACAGACACAGGCCCAAATCCATGTATCTGCACAGCTAGCAGTGCTAGTCACTGAGCTGTTGTGGCGCCCGTCTACCGGTCCAGGATCAAGCACACACACCGACACGAAGTACTAGGCCACTCCCGGAACCTCCAAGAGCAGCCTACGCACGACCCACCGTGTGCATGCCCCTCGTTTGACAACGAGGTGGACCTCCACCTGCGGAGTGAAAAGACAAAAACGTTAATCACAAGCCTGCCTTTCCGGTGTCTCCTGAGGTTCTGACCTTATTTAATAACCCCTACCATAACCCTCCATCCTCGTTTCACTCATGTGTCTGTCTAACTGAACCTTAAACGAGTCCAACGTTCCTGCCTCCACCACCCCACTCGGTAGCGCGTTCCATACCCCCACAACTCTCTGCGTAAAGAACCTTCCTGTCACATCCAAATTATACCTCTCCCCCCTCACCCTTAAATCATGGCCTCTCGTATTTGTACCCAGTCTAGGGAGCAGTCTCTCACTATTGACTCTATCTATTCCCTTCAGTATCTTATATACCTCTATCATGTCCCCCCTCAATCTCCGTCTTTCCAAGGAGAACAGTCCCAGTTTCTCCAACCTTTCCTCGTAACCCAGCCCCTCCATGCCAGGCAACATCCTGGTAAACCTCCTCTGCACCCTTTCCAGAGACTCCACGTCCTTCCGGTAGTAAGGTGACCAGAACTGGACGCAGTACTCCAAATGCGGTCTAACCAACGTTCTATACAACTGAAGCATTAGATGGCAGCTTTTAAACTCTATACCCCTTCCTATAAAGGCTAGCATTCCATAAGCCTTCCTAACAACCTTCTCCACTTGTGTCGCAACCTTCATGGATTTGTGAACCTGCACTCCCAGGTCCCTCTGTATTTCTATACTCCTAATTTGTCTACCTTTAATCACATAGCTCCTCTCTACATTATTCCTTCCAAAATGATCTATTTTCACACTTTCCAAAATTGCGAACACCTCCTCCTTATGAATCCCGTCTAGTCGAATAGCCTGTATCTCAGTATTCTCCTCGACAACATTCTCTTTTTTGACAATATTGTCAATATCTCAGACTGTGCTCCCTGTGTGTCTCTGATAGAGATTAACCAGGTAATGAGGCAGGTAGAAATCTCGGTCTGTGACTGATAGGATTGTTATCTGAACCACACTCCCTACGATTCTGCCTCCATCCACTGAAGGTTTACCCCCTCATTAATCATGACTCTCTCCCGCTCGCTCTGAATATTCATCATAGAATCTGCTTCCAGCTTCCTTTGTGGAGTAGGGTTCCACCATCCTTGGAGAGAAATCAGTTCACCGTATCTCCATCTAAAACGGAAATCCCCATTAGTAACAGCCACAATCCCCCTGAGTTTTGGGTTCTCCCCACCCAGCCACCCCTATTAAGAAATTCTCCCTTAGAATCTCATTCGTTGCAATCAAGTTGCCTCTTACTCTGCTACACTCAGTGGACACAAGCCCAGCCTCTCCATCCTGTCCTGGTGAGACAATCCCCCAATGCCAGGCATGAGCAGAATACAGCCTCTCGTTCTCTCTTGTACAGGGTGTGAGACAGGGGAATTGTAGAACGGGGGGGGGAGAAAGAGGATATCGACAGCTCATAGCACCTTTCCTCGGTCTCTAACTGTTCTCTCTCTGCTTCTCTCCCCCCCCATACAGATAGTCGCCAGTGGCTCCTTCCGAGTTGCCAAGGAACCTTTGGGATTCATCAAGATCCTGGAATGGGTGAGCGAGGGCGAGGGGGTAGGGGGCAGAGAGGCGTCGGACTCACAGCTTTCAACACACTTGCAGCTGCGTCCCCCTCTGTGCGCCCAATGCGCACGCAGTCCACTCTGCATTAAATAATTTGCGCTTTGCCTTGAGAAAGTTGAGGTGTTGAGTGCCTGGAAGAATTTGAATGGAATGCAATGTTTCCCTGCAAACCTGCACGCAATAAATTAAATAGCTGTTTTCATTTGTTGACTGTATGCTGTAATTGATAAATTAACTTGTTGGCTGTAAATTAGACCAAGAATTGCATTGAATAAATTGAATTGCCTTGAATACATTAAACTCAGGGAGGAAGTTCCAACGATTGTATAAATTACTCATTAAATGGAATTATTAAATCATTAAAAATATCAAATTATAGCCTAAAGTAAATGGTGAATTAAAGCACATTGTATAATTTGAACCATGTTCTACCAATTAGACAATTAAATTCACTTGTGTTGAGTAAATTAGACATTTTAAACCACATTGAATATATTAACTTGTTTGAACAAGTTAAACATTTTAACTTGTGTCAAATAAATTAACTTGCCTTGAATAAATTAACTTATGGCAAATAAATTAGACATTTTAAACTGCATCAAATAAATTAACCTGCGTCGAATAAGTTAGACATTTTAAACCATGTCAAATAAATTAACTTGCACTGAATAAATTAGATATTTTAAACTGCATTGAATAAATTAACTTGTTAGAATAAGTTAAACATTTTAACTTGCATTGAATAAATTAGATATCTTTAATCGCGTTGAATAAATTAACTTGTGTCGAATAATTTAGACATTTTAACTTGCATTGAATAAATTAACTTGTTGAATAAATTAATTTGCATCAGATAAATTAGAGATTTTAAACTGTTGAATAAATTAACTTGTATTGAATAGACTCCTTTAATTGCGTCAAAAGTTAGACACTTTAAACTGTTGAATAAGTTAACTTACATTGAATAACTTAGACATATTAAACTGTCGAATAAATTAACTTGTATTGAATAAATTAGACTTCTTAAATCACATTGAATATATTATCTTGCATTGAATAAATTAGACATTTTAAACCGCGTTGAATAAATGAACTTGCATTGAAAAAGTTAGACATTTTAACTTGTGTCGAATCAATTAACTTTCATCGAATATTTCTTGAGTAAATTATCTTTTTGAATAAGCTGAACTGCGTTGAATAAATTAAATTGTTTTGAATAAATTATAAATTATTTGAATATATGAGCCTGGATTGAATCTATTAACCTGTATTGACCAAGTTAAACCGCATTGAATAGCTTAGATATTTTACACCACTTTGAATAAGTTAAATTGCATTGAATATTTATTGAGTAAATCTTTTAAGTTGAACTGCATTGACTAAGTTAAACATTATTGAATATTTACTGATTATAGGGGCCTGTGTTGAACATGTTAATTTGTACAGAGTACATAGGGCTGTGTTGAATAAGTTGACGTGAGTTTTATCAGTGTATCAAATCTGCTGCATTGAATGAATTAAGATGTTAAGCTGCAAATGTCTGGAAGTCACACTGAGTTACAAGTTAAAACCAAGTAGCTCTGAGCAAACTGAGATTGTTTTCCCTTCACTCCAATCGCTGTACAGAGTGGGGTGTCCATCGTGGCAGAGATCTGCATTCAGTGTGCATTCTGACCGAGCTAAACGCCGCCCTCGCTCTGAGAAAACTGGGATCGGAGAGCTGCCATGGGAATTTCTGTTGGGGGGGAAATGTTGGGAAGTTGGAGGACAATGCAGGACGGGCATGTTGGGATGTATGTTTGCATCAGATGGGCAGTGGGAGACAGAGGGGGAGGGGGGCACGGATAGAGAGAGGGGGAGGGAGAAGGAGAGAGGGGGGGAAGGAGAAAGGGAGGCATGGGGGAATTGGCACTTTGGAAGGGAATTACCAGTTGGAGTGGTCAACAGTGCAGCATCAATCTGCAGATGTTGTACAACAGCGAGTTGTCCTTGAAGGGAGAATGCAGTCTTTTTGCATGTTTATTCAGGGCAGTATTCAGCCAGGAAGGAGAATTCTCCTTGTGAATACTGGTTCACACTGTGTGGGTGTGGGTGTTGTGCACTCTCTCTGGGCAGGATGGGCATGTGCCTCAGATTGCGGGGGGGGGGGGTCTCTGAGCAGTGGTGGGATGTGTGTGTCTCTGGGCAGGGGGGTGTGTGTGTCTCGGTGGGGGAGTGTGGCGGGGCGTGTGTCTTGGGGGGCGGTGGGGCGTGTGTCTCTGGCGGGGGGGCGGTGGGGCGTGTCTCTCTCTGGTGGGGGGTGTGTGTCTCTGGGGAAGGGGAGGGCCTGAATGGGAAATGTGTGTGGGTCTCTGGGCGGGGAGGTGTCTCTTAGTGGGTGGGGTTGGGGTGGTGTGCCTGGACGGGGGGTGTGTGCCTGATACTCTGAACGGAGGGAGGTGTGCCTCTAGGCGAGGGGATGTGTGTTTGTGTGTGTGTGTGTGTCTGTAGCACCCGCTCCCTAGATACACAGGGGCTATTATTGTCTATATTAGAGGGAGAGAAGGAGGAGCAGAATGAGCCTCCTGCTGTTCCTGTGTAACTGGCTCGAGAGGGGCTGAATGGCCTCCTCCTGTTCCTGTGTAACAGGCTTGAGAGGGGCTGAATGGCCTCCTCCTGTTCCCGTGTGATGAAATGAGTGGAGGTGAATGACAGCCCAGCCCGTGTTTAATAATCTGAAGGAGTTTGGAATTCACAGACGGTGGGGATAATCCGATTGCAATCACTGGAGAGCAGGTTTATCCCCATGCAATCACCAGCTGAATTCTGTCCCAGCTTACTGCCCGCTGATACAGACAGCAGGACAGCAAGGATTAGTGTGGGATCAAAGCTTTTCTCCGATTCCCATACCAACCGGGGGTTCATCAGAGCAGGAGAGGGGAGAATATGGTCCAGTTAGATACAGAGTAAAGCTCCCTCTACACTGTCCCCCATCAAACACTCCCAGGACAGGTACAGCACGGGGTTAGATACAGAGTAAAGCTCCCTCTACACTGTCCCCATCAAACACTCCCAGGACAGGTACAGCACGGGGTTAGATACAGAGTAAAGCTCCCTCTACACTGTCCCCCATCAAACACTCCCAGGACAGGTACAGCACGGGGTTAGATACAGAGTAAAGCTCCCTCTACACTGTCCCCATCAAACACTCCCAGGACAGCTACAGCACGGGGTTAGATACAGAGTAAAGCTCCCTCTACACTGTCCCCCATCAAACACTCCCAGGACAGGGACAGCACGGGGTTAGATACAGAGTAAAGCTCCCTCTACACTGTCCCCCATCAAACACTCCCAGGACAGGTACAGCACGGGGTTAGATACAGAGTAAAGCTCCCTCTACACTGTCCCCATCAAACACTCCCAGGACAGGTACAGCACGGGGCAAGATACAGAGTAAAGCTCCCTCTACACTGTCCCCCATCAAACACTCCCAGGACAGGTACAGCACGGGGTTAGATACAGAGTAAAGCTCCCTCTACACTGTCCCCATCAAACACTCCCAGGACAGGTACAGCACGGGGTTAGATACAGAGTAAAGCTCCCTCTACACTGTCCCCATCAAACACTCCCAGGACAGGTACAGCACGGGGTTAGATACAGAGTAAAGCTCCCTCTACACTGTCCCCCATCAAACACTTCCAGGACAGGTACAGCACGGGGTTAGATACAGAGTAAAGCTCCCTCTACACTGTCCCCATCAAACACTCCCAGGACAGGGACAGCACGGGGTTAGATACAGAGTAAAGCTCCCTGTACACTGTCCCCATCAAACACTCCCAGGACAGGTACAGCACGGGGTTAGATACAGAGTAAAGCTCCCTCTACACTGTCCCCCATCAAACACTCCCAGGACAGATACAGCACGGGGTTAGATACAGAGTAAAGCTCCCTCTACACTGTCCCCCATCAAACACTCCCAGGACAGGTACAGCACGGGGTTAGATACAGAGTAAAGTTCCCCCTACACTGTCCCCATCAAACACTCCCAGGACAGGTACAGCCCCAAGCTCAGATGACCAACAACTGATAGATTTGTGGAAAGCATTTTTGATTTAAAATGTATTTCCAGTCCCAAACCCAGGCCATTCGATCCCTCCACTCTCCTGTTTCAGACACACTATAGTGTCCTCTCACGCCCCACTCCCTCTTAGCCCATTCAGTTTACCACCCATCCCCATTTAAGCATATGAACAGTATTTATGTGGGCAGGGCTTGGGGTGAGTGGAGACAAGCAGGGTAGGCATGGGGCTGGCAGGGAGGATGGGATGGACAGGGGCAGAGACACACACACACACACACACACACACACACACACACACACACACACACACACACCTTCTCTATGCTGAAACCCCCTTCATGCTTTTAAGGACCTCGATCGGGCACTCTCTGACTCTAGAAAGGCTAAGCAGCCCGGGCCTGTTCAAGATGTGGGATTATTGAAACGAGGTCGTCAGTTGTTATGGTGATAGAAAGGAGAACGCTGGGTGAGGGCAGATAACTGTGAGTTCTGCATCATATCCCAGACCAGCCAGCACCCTCCCACAGCATTCACCACCAGATAACACAGCTTCTTCAAGCAATTACACACTGCAATCTTATCGAGGGGGTTTATATATAGAATAACAGATACCTGGGAGTGAGTTACAGACTGGAATCTAATCGAGGGGTTCGGGGTGATTTATATATAGAGTAACAGATACCCGGGAGTGAGTTACAGACTGGAATCTAATTGAGGGGTTCGGGATGGTTTATATATAGAATAACAGATACCCGGGAGTGAGTTACAGACAGGAATCTAATTGAGGGGTTCGGGGTGGTTTATATATAGAATAACAGATACCCGAGAGTGAGTTACGGGCTGGAATCTAATCGAGGGGTTTAGGAAGTTTCTCTCCTTCGCTCCCTCTGGCCTCCATCCCTCAGTCTCTCGGCCTGTCTGTGTGTGTGTGTCTGCCTCCCCTGCTGCCTCTCTCACATGCTGCTGTTCTCTCTCTGCTCCATCTCTCTCTCCCTCTGCCTCCTCTCACTCTCTCTCTGTCTGCACCCCAGATCATTTCGTCAGTCACTCATTTCCAGTCTGTCCTCTGGGTGTCATTCTGCTCTTTGACCACCAGGTGGGCCTCGTGGCCAACTCTTCCCAGCTCATGGACAAAGCTGTCTCAGCCAGTCTCTCGACCCTGCCCCCTGACCCCGGCTCTGTGCCCGGCCCTGCCCCCTGACCCCGGCCCTGCCCCCTGCCCCCGGCTCTGTGCCCGGCCCTGCCCCCTGACCCCGGCCCTGCCCCCTGCTCCCCGGCTCTGTGCCCGGCCCTGTGGGGTGGAGGGGGCGGTGGGGTGGGGTGGGGGTGGGGGGGTGGTTGGAGGTAGGGGTCCGGGACAGAGTGGAGAGGGAGAAACTGTTCCCATTCGTGGGAGGATGGGGAACCAGAGGGGGACACAGATTGGAGGTGATTGGAGAAAGAAGTGATGGAGACACGGGGAGAGAGTTTTTCACACAGCGAGTGGTTAGGATCTGGAAGGTGCTGCCTGAGAGTGTGAGGGAGGCAGGTTCCATCGAGGCTTCCCCAAGGGAAATTGGGATCATTATCTGGAAAGGGAGAATGGGCAGGGTCACGGGGGGAAGGGTGGGGGACTGGGCTGAGTTACTCCCACAGGGTCACGGGGGAAGGGTGGGGGACTGGGCTGAGTTACTCCCACAGGGTCACGGGGGGAAGGGTGGGGGGACTGGGCTGAGTTACTCCCACAGGGTCACGGGGGGAAGGGTGGGGGGGACTGGGCTGAGTTACTCCCACAGGGTCACGGGGGAAGGGTGGGGGGACTGGGCTGAGTTACTCCCACAGGGTCACGGGGGGAAGGGTGGGGGACTGGGCTGAGTTACTCCCACAGGGTCACGGGGGAAGGGTGGGGGACTGGGCTGAGTTACTCCCACAGGGTCACGGGGGAAGGGTGGGGGGACTGGGCTGAGTTACTCCCACAGGGTCACGGGGGGAAGGGTGGGGGGGACTGGGCTGAGTTACTCCCACAGGGTCACGGGGGAAGGGTGGGGGGGACTGGGCTGAGTTACTCCCACAGGGTCACAGGGGGAACATAAGAACATAAGAAATAGGAGCAGGAGTAGGCCATCTAGCCCTTCGAGCCTGCCCCGCCATTCAGTAAGATCATAGCTGATCTGTCGTGTCTCAGTTCCACTTTCCCGCCCTCTCCCCATAACCCTTAATCCCCTCGTTTATCAAAAACCCATCAACCCGCGTCTTAAAAATATTTAGCGAGGCAGCCTCCACCACTTCAACGGGCAGAGAATTCCAGAGATTCACCACCCTTTGAGTGAAGATTCCGGGGAAGTGCCGAAAGATTGGAAAACGGCTAATGTTACGCCGTTGTTTAAGAAGGGTGCCAGGCAAAAGGTGGGGAATTATAGGCCGGTTAGTTTAACGTCTGTTGTAGGTAAAATGTTAGAATCCGTCGTCACGGAGGAAATAGCGAGGCATCTTGAGGGGAATTGCTTGATAGAGCAGACGCAGCACGGTTTCGTTAAGGGGAAGTCGTGTCTGACAAATTTATTGGAGTTCTATGAGGATATGTCTAGGGCGGTGGATAGAGGAGAGCCGGTGGATGTGGTCTTTCTTGATTTTCAGAAGGCGTTTGACAAGGTACCTCACAAGAGGTTATTACAGAAGGTCAGGGGGCATGGAGTTGGGGGTAGGGTGTTAACGTGGATAGAGGATTGGCTGTCAAATAGGAGGCAGAGAGTGGGGGTCAACGGGTGCTATTCGGATTGGCGGTTGGTGACTAGTGGAGTGCCCCAGGGGTCGGTGCTGGGGCCTCAGCTATTTACCATTTACATAGATGATCTGGAGGAGGGAACCGAGTGTATGATGTTGAAATTTGCTGATGACACCAAGATTGGTGGAACAGCAAATTGCGCGGAGGGTGTGGAGAGTCTGCAGAAGGATCTAGATAGGCTGGGCGAATGGGCCAGGAAATGGCAAATGGAATTTAATGTTGGCAAGTGCGAGGTGGTCCACTTTGGTAGGAATAATGGTAGGAAGGACTATTACTTACGGGGCGAAAAACTGCAGCAGGTGACGGTGCAGAGGGACCTCGGGGTCCTTGTGCATGAGTTGCAAAAACCCAGCTTGCAGGTGCAGCAGGTGGTCAGGAAGGCGAATGGGATGCTGGCCTTCATAGTGAGGGGGATTGAATATAAAAGTAGGGAGGTCTTGCTGCAGCTGTATAGGGCATTGGTGAGGCCGCAGCTGGAGTACTGTGTACAGTTTTGGTTGCTGCACTTACGCAAGGATATTTTGGCCTTGGAGGGAGTGCAGAGGAGGTTTACTAGGCTGATACCAGAGTTGAGGGGGTTGAGCTATGAGGAGAGGCTGAATAAACTAGGCTTGTACTCGTTAGAGTTTAGAAGAATGAGGGGAGATCTCATTGAGATGTATAAAATGATGAATGGGATGGATAGGATAGAGGTGGAGAGGCTCTTCCCGCTCAGAAAGGACAGTAGGACTAGAGGGCACAGCCTCAAGATAAAGGGGGGGGGGGCGTCTGGAAAATAACCACCAAGGCATCCACTATCACCTCCGCCATTTCTTTCAGAACCCTCGGATGCATTCCATCCGGTCCTGGGGACTTGTCCACAATCAGTCCCTCCAGTCTGTCGAGCACCGCCTCTCTAGTAACAATAATGTCATTGAGACCCTCCAGTCCTGCCATCTTTCCATCGCTAACACCCGGCAAATTATTCACGTCCTCCTCCGTGAAGACCGAAACAAAAAAGTTATTCAAGACCTCAGCCATTTCCCCATCCCCTACCACTAAGCCCCCCCTCTCATCCTCTAAGGGTCCAACGTTCACCCTAGCCAGCCTCTTCCTTTTTATAAATTTATAAAAACTCTTGCTATCCTTTTTTATATTAAACACTAGCCCAGCTTCATAGTTTCTCCTACCCTTCTTTATCAACTTCTTTGTCAATCTTTGTTGACATTTAAGGGTGGGGGGACTGGGCTGAGTTACTCCCACAGGGTCACGGGGAAAGGGTGGGGGGACTGGGCTAGTTACTCCCACAGGGTCACGGGGGGAAGGGTGGGGGGACTGGGCTGAGTTACTCCCACAGGGTCACGGGGGAAGGGTGGGGGGACTGGGCTGAGTTACTCCCACAGGGGTCGGGGGAAGGGTGGGGGGAATGGGCTGAGTTACTCCCACAGGGTCATGGGAGAAATTCCATGGGGGCATTCTGGAACATGACAGGTTCATTTGGGTCAAGTGGAGTGCAACAGGGCTCGAGAGGGGCTGAATGGCCTCCTCCTGTTCCTGTGTAACTGGCTGGAGAGCAGGGGAGCCTATATTCCAATTCTGAATGATGCATGAACAGGGAGGTTGTAACTATCAGGAAAGATTAAACAGACCGGAGCTCTTCTGTGTAGGTAGGGGAAGGTTAATGGGGTGACCTGATCCAGATTTTTAAAATCACGTACGGAGTTTCGATCGGGTCGATGTAGAGAAGATGTTTATAGATGTATGCGGGTGTTTTCAACTGTGCATACAGGGTGGCCTGTGTGAATATTTTCAGAAAGGGCTTTGTCCCTCCCTCATACTCCCGACAGTGCGGCGCTCCCTCAGCACCGACCCTCCCACAGTGCGGCGCTCCCTCAGCACTGACCCTCCCACAGTGTGGCACTCCCTCAGCACTGACCCTCCCACAGTGCGGCGCTCCCTCAGCACTGACCCTCCCGCAGTGCGGCGCTCCCTCAGCACTGACCCTCCCACAGTGCGGCGCTCTCTCAGCACTGACCCTCCCACGGTGCGGCGCTCCTCAGCACTGACCCTCCCACAGTGCGGCGCTCCCTCAGCACTGACCCTCCACAGTGCGGCGTGCGGGCTCCCCAGCACTGACCCTCCCACAGTACGGCGCTCCCTCAGCACTGACCTCCCACAGTACGGCGCTCCCTCAGCACTGACCCTCCCACAGTGCGCGCTCCCTCAGCACTGACCCTCCCACAGTGTGGCGCTCCCTCAGCACTGACCCTCCCACAGTGCGGCGCTCCCCTCAGCACTGACCCTCCAACAGTGCGGCGCTCCCCTCCAGCACTGAACTCCCCACGGGTGCGGCGCTCCCTCAGCACTGATCCTCCACAGTGCGGCGCTCCCCTCAGCACTGACCCTCCCGCGGCGCTCCCTCAGCACTGATCCTCCCACAGTGCGGCGCTCCCTCAGCACTGACCCTCCCGCAGTGCGGCGCTCCCTCAGCACTGACCCTCCCGCAGTGCGGCGCTCCCTCAGCACTGACCCTCCCACAGTGCGGCGCTCCCTCAGCACTGACCCTCCCACAGTGCGGCGCTCCCTCAGCACTGACCCTCCCACAGTGCGGCGCTCCCTCAGCACTGACCCTCCCACAGTGCGGTGCCCCCTCGCTGAGAGCCCCAGTTATGTGTTTAAAATATATTTTTAAAACCTGCCTCTTTGCTGCATTAATTATTTCCTGTTAGCTCACAGGAGATCAAAACCATCAAAACACATTTGTTCTTTGATGACTGACCCCTTCCTGTTCAGTGAGGATCTGACACACCGTGCTCCCCATTCTGCCTGTGAACTGCCAGCTCTCCCATAGCTCCAGTACTATGGCTGCCAGGCCCCATCATTACCCACTGCTCCTCACTGCCATTCCCAATTCACTTCCCCATCCCAGAGCTACCTCCCCCCTCCAGCATTCTCCATTGCCCACTAAGCAGAGGGTGACAGAGTGGCAGAGAGGGGAGTGGGAGGCAGAGAGGGGAGTGGGAGGCAGAGAGGAGCGAGAGAGAGCAGGAAGGAGACGGAGAGAGGGGGTGCGCACGGCAGGACGACAGAGGGAGGGGGCGCGACAGAGGGAGGAGGCGTGACAGAGGGAGGGGACACGGAAGGGCGATGGAGGGAGGGAGATAAGGCAGGCGGGGCGCAGGGAGGTGAAGTTGTCAGATTGTCTCTGTCTCTGCCTGGGCGAGGGTTAAAGCTCTCATCCCCCTCCCCACCATCCCCCTCCCCAGGCGAGGGTTAAAGCTCTCATCCCCCTCCCCACCATCCCCCTCCCCAGGCGAGGGTTAAAGCTCTCATCCCCCTCCCCACCATCCCCCTCCCCAGGCGAGGGTTAAAGGCCCCCTCCACCGCACCCCCAGGCCCGATGCTGCCTCCACTGTGAGGAGCTGCGGACACAGGGTAAATGCGGCCTGTCACTCGGGAAGGAAGGCAGGAGGTACAAGGAGGCGTTTCCGGAAGCTGGGAATGACGATTCCGAGCTCCCTGCCTCGGTCAGAATCTCGCTCGCTCTCTCTCTCCCCGCCCCAGACACCAGCCTCTCTTCCCTCAGGAGTGTGTCTGTCTGTCGGCTAGACGCAGCACAGTCGAGACGGGGCTGTGAGGATTCTCAGGACTTTTATAAATGTGTATGGTGATATTCGCCCCGGTAAGACAGAGTTATTATTCTCCAGAGTGGAGGGGCTCTGAGTGAGAGTGTGTGCACTCTGTCTGACAGGCATTTTTCTGCTCATTAGCTCGCTCGCTGGTTCAATAATTCACGGTTTGAACAATAATCTCCCCCTTTTAACTAGTCCCCTTGCTGACCCCACCCTCTCTCAGGACCAGATGTTGGTCCTTCTGTCTGAGTTGGTCGTGTTCAGCCCCTCCGGTTCAGGGGCTATTGGGTTTGGGACCCCCTGTTCAGAGGGCCGAGTTCCTCTTAATCCATTCCCAAAACTGCACACCCTGTGCCAGTGCAGAAGGAGCGCCGCACTGTGGGAGGGTCAGTGCTGAGGGAGCGCCGCACTGTGGGAGGGTCAGTGCAGAGGGAGCGCCGCACTGTGGGAGGGTCGGTGCTGAGGGAGTGCTGCACTGTGGGAGGGTCAGTGCTGAGGGAGTGCCGCACTGTGGGAGGGTCAGTGCCGAGGGAGCGCCGCACTGTGGGAGGGTCAGTGCCGAGGGAGTGCCGCACTGTGGGAGGGTCAGTGCCGAGGGAGCGCCGCACTGTGGGAGGGTCAGTGCCGAGGGAGCGCCGCACTGTGGGGAGGGTCAGTGCTGAGGGAGCGCCGCACTGTGGGAGGGTCAGTGCTGAGGGAGCGCGACACCGAGTTTGTGGGATCTTGCTGTGCATCAGTTGGCCTCTCCTACCTCTCCGGATTATCCACGCCTCTGGGAGAATCACCTCTTCGGTCCGCCGGTGTCTGTGTAACGTCTGGAGATGCTGCGCAGCTCTGGAGAAACGCAGGATCTTTGCTGTTTGATAGACACCCAGCCCACCGAGCTTGGAGATCCTCCCCCCCGCCCAACTGCCCGGGGGAGTGGGGGGGTCCTCTGAGTCACATAGACTCAGTTCCCCATACCCTGATGACAATGCATGCGGTCGCGTGGCGTCTTTTGCCACACTGCGGATGTGAGCGTGAACTCTCATGTTTAAAAGACGGCGTAATTACCACTTCCTAGTGTCGGAATCCCACTGGGATGAGGGCCGTTCCCTGAAACAATTAAGTCAGGAGACCGCCGGAGACACTGAGTCCTGGCTGACGCTACTTAGCACAAATGTTGTCCGCAAATCAGTGTTCCTCACCACTGTGCTCCAGACACCACACAACAAGGCAGCGGGGAACAGCATTTCGCGGGGAACAGCATTTCGCAGCCAACAACATCGATATCAGTGAGAAACTGGGGCAGTGGGAGGCCGTTCGGCCCCTCTTGAGCCCACTCCTCCATTCAGCCCAACTATTCTCCCCTATCCCCGTTCTAGGATAGAGAATATCTCCCATATCTCCCGCATTGCGGGAGCGTCGGTGCCGAGGGAGCGCCGCACTGCGGGAGGGTCGGTGCCGAGGGAGCGCCGCACTGCGGGAGGGTCGGTGCCGAGGGAGCGCCGCACTGCGGGAGGGTCGGTGCCGAGGGAGCGCCGCACTGCGGGAGGGTCGGTGCCGAGGGAGCGCCGCACTGCGGGAGGGTCGGTGCCGAGGGAGCGCCGCACTGCGGGAGGGTCGGTGCCGAGGGAGCGCCGCACTGCGGGAGGGTCGGTGCCGAGGGAGCGCCGCACTGCGGGAGGGTCGGTGCCGAGGGAGCGCCGCACTGCGGGAGGGTCGGTGCCGAGGGAGCGCCGCACTGCGGGAGGGTCGGTGCCGAGGGAGCGCCGCACTGCGGGAGGGTCGGTGCCGAGGGAGCGCCGGTGCCAAGGGAGCACCAAAGGAGTAACTGAGCCCAGTCCCCCCCATCCTTCCCCCGTGACCCTGCCCATTCTCCCTTTCCAGATAATGATCCAATTTCTCTTGGGGAAGACTCGATTGAACCTGCCTCCCCCACACTCTCAGGCAGCACCTTCCAGATCCTAACCACTCGCTGTGTGAAACACTCTCTCCCCATGTCTCCGTCACTTCTTTTGCATTGTGTTGTGGTCACTCTGAATTTGTCACCTTTTACTGTTGGATTCTAACCTAATCCAAGCACAGTTAGTTGTGAAATATAAGATGTTCTTATCTGATATATTGGGAGGTATGCCCTTGTTCAGAAAGCTCTCACTTAAAGCCACACAACTCCTGATGTGTAGTTTCGATGTAAGGTCAGAAGTGGGGATGTTCGCTGATGTCTGCACAATGTTCAGCACCGTTCGCCACTCCTCAGATCCTGAAGCAGCCCGTGTCCAAACGCAGCAAGACCTGGACAATATCCAGGCTCGGGCTGACAAGCGCGAGTAACATTCACCCCACACAAGCGCCAGGCAATGCCCATCGCCAACAAGAGCAAGACTTGAGAGATAGGGAACTGATGCGGGCAGATGGAGTTACGATACAGATCGGTATTCAGCTGTTTGACTGGTGGGACTGACTCACAAGGGGCTGAATGGCCTCCTTGTGTTCTGGCCTTCTTTAATAGAAAGATGTAAACTACCTGTTTACAATGTCCCTGTCCTGGGAGTGTTTGATGGGGACAGTGTAGAGGGAGCTTTACTCTGTATCTAACCCCGTGCTGTACCTGTCCTGGGAGTGTTTGATGGGGACAGTGTAGAGGGAGCTTTACTCTGTATCTAACCCCGTGCTGTACCTGTCCTGGGAGTGTTTGATGGGGGGACAGTGTAGAGGGAGCTTTACTCTGTATCTAACCCCGTGCTGTACCTGTCCTGGGAGTGTTTGATGGGGACAGTGTAGAGGGAGCTTTACTCTGTATCTAACCCCGTGCTGTACCTGTCCTGGGAGTGTTTGATGGGGGACAGTGTAGAGGGAGCTTTACTCTGTATCTAACCCCGTGCTGTACCTGTCCTGGGAGTGTTTGATGGGGGACAGTGTAGAGGGAGCTTTACTCTGTATCTAACCCCGTGCTGTACCTGTCCTGGGAGTGTTTGATGGGGGACAGTGTAGAGGGAGCTTTACTCTGTATCTAACCCCGTGCTGTCCCTGTCCTGGGAGTGTTTGATGGGGGACAGTGTAGAGGGAGCTTTACTCTGTATCTAACCCCGTGCTGTACCTGTCCTGGGAGTGTTTGATGGGGGACAGTGTAGAGGGAGCTTTACTCTGTATCTAACCCCGTGCTGTACCTGTCCTGGGAGTGTTTGATGGGGGGACAGTGTAGAGGGAGCTTTACTCTGTATCTAACCCCGTGCTGTACCTGTCCTGGGAGTGTTTGCAGGATGTATTTCTGTGTGCGGTGGAGTGACGTGAGTGGTGGGTTTTGCTGTGTGTATCTCTGAGCTTCCAGCTGTGTCTCTGGGGGGAGTTGGGAGAGTGCTGCATTAGATCTTGCACAAGTTCAGAGAAGTGTTTACATTATTGATGAAGCGACTGATGCATTCAAATAAGGTTATATATTCAAACCTTTTAAAGACTCTGTGTTCAATAATTTAAACTGCTTTTGTCCATTGCCTCCCAGGAATGTGTGGAGATTAGATTCGAATCAAATGGCCAGCTGGATTCCCTGACACGCTGTGATTGAAAATGGCAGAGAGAGAGGGGAGGTCAGATTCTCTTCCCCTTGTGCTCTCACACTGTCACCCTCCCTCTCCGTGTATTCCTCTCTCTCGCCTCTCCGTCTGTCACCCCCTCTCCCCTCCTCCCACTTTCACCCCTGCTCCCTGACCCTCCCGCTGTCGTGCGCCCCCTGTCCCCCAGCTTCTGTGGTGTGCCCCCTCCCTCTGCGGTGCGCCCCCTCTCTCCCCCCCGCCCCCTCCCTCTGCGGTGCGCCCCCTCTCTCCCCCCCGCCGCCTCCATCTGCGGTGCGCCCACTCTCTCCCCCCCCCCCCCCCGCCTCCCTCTGCGGTGTGCCCCCTCTCTCTTGCCCCCCCCCCCCCGCCTCCCTCTGCAGTGCGCCCCCTCTCTCTTGCCCCCCCTGCCTCCCTCTGCAGTGCGCCCCCTCTCTCTCCCCCTCCCCGCTTCCCTCTGCGGCGCGCCCCCCTCTCCCCCCCCCCCCCCCCCCCCCCGCCGTCTCTCTCTGCAGTGCGCCCCCTCTCTCTCCCCCACCCCCCCCCCCCGCCGTCTCTCTCTGCAGTGCGCCCCCCCTCTCTCTCCCCCACCCGTCTCCCTGTGCGGCGCGCCCCCCTCTCTCCCCCACCCGTCTCCCTGTGCGGCGCGCCCCCCTCTCTCCCCCACCCGTCTCCCTGTGCGGCGCGCCCCCCTCTCTCCCCCACCCGTCTCCCTGTGCGGCGCGCCCCCCTCTCTCCCCCACCCGTCTCCCTGTGCGGCGCGCCCCCTCTCTCTCCCCCACCCGTCTCCCTGTGCGGCGCGCCCCCTCTCTCTCCCCCACCCGTCTCCCTGTGCGGTGCGCCCCCTCTCTCTCCCCCACCCGTCTCCCTCTGCGGTGCGCCCCCTCTCTCTCCCCCACCCGTCTCCCTCTGCAGTGCGCCCCCTCTCTCTCCCCCACCCGTCTCCCTGTGCGGTGCGCCCCCTCTCTCTCCCCCCACCCGTCTCCCTCTGCGGTGCGCCCCCTCTCTCTCCCCCACCCGTCTCCCTCTGCGGTGCGCCCCCTCTCTCTCCCCCACCCGTCTCCCTCTGCGGCGCGCCCCCTCTCTCTCCGCCCCCCCTCTCCGCGGTGCGCCCCCCCTCTCTCCCCCCCGCCTCCCCTGTGGTGCGCCCCCCCTCTGCCTCCCTCTGCGGTGCGCCCCCCCTCTCTCCCCCCTCTGCCTCCCTCTGCGGTGCGCCCCCCTCTCTCCCCCCCCCCCCTCTCCGCGGTGCGCCCCCCCTCTCTCCCCCTGCCGCCTCCCTCTGCGGTGCGCCCCCTCTCTCCCCCCCGCCTCCCCCTGTGGTGCC